>NW_026914182.1:0-10990 GCF_034315485.1 Pezoporus occidentalis
CAATGTAAAAGTGACTGTGTGCTGAACAGGTCCAACACCAGCTTTCCCTCCTGGCTCTTCTGCTGTGGGAGCAGAGGCCAAACGTTCGTGCTGTACTCACTGGGCTGCTGGGCAGCTGAAAGCGACCAGCTGAGAATTTGGATTCAAATGGACTTTTAGGTATGAAACCGAGGAGAGACTGCAATGATGGTGACACCGTTGAAAAGCAGCCTGTGTGCTGAAGAGGCCCAGCACTAGCTCCAGCACCAGCTTTCCCTCCTGGCTCTTCTGCTGTGGGAGCAGAGGCCAAACGTTCGTGCTGTACTCACTGTGCTGCCTGCAGCTGAGAGCGACCAGCTGAGAATTTGGATTCAAATGGACTTTTAGGTATGAAACCGAGGAGAGACTGCAATGATGGTGACACCGTTGCAAAGCAGCCTGTGTGCTGAAGAGGCCCAGCACTAGCTTTCCCTGCTGGTTCTTCTGCTGTGGGAGCAGATGCCACTGTTCATTCTGTGCTGACTGTGTTGCTGCCAGCAGAGAGCAGGCTCTGAACTGATTCCATTCAAATGCTTTTCCTGTATGAAAGGGAGCAGTGAAAGCAACGATGGATGCACCAATGTAAAGGTGATTGTGTGCTGAACAGGTCCAGCACCAGCTTTCCCTCCTGGCTCTTCTGCTGTGGGAGCAGAGGCCAAACGTTCGTGCTGTACACACTGTGCTGCCTGCAGCTGAGAGCGACCAGCTGAGAATTTGGATTCAAATGGACTTTTAGGTATGAAACCGAGGAGAGACTGCAATGATGGTGACACCGTTGCAAAGCAGCCTGTGTGCTGAAGAGGCCCAGCACTAGCTTTCCCTGCTGGTTCTTCTGCTGTGGGAGCAGATGCCACTGTTCATTCTGTGCTGACTGTGTTGCTGCGCAGCAGAGAGCAGGCTCTGAACTGATTCCATTCAAATGCTTTTCCTGTATGAAAGGGAGCAGTGAAAGCAACGATGGATGCACCAATGTAAAGGTGATTGTGTGCTGAACAGGTCCAGCACCAGCTTTCAATCCTGGCTCTTCTGCTGTGGGAGCAGAGGCCAAACGTTCGTGCTGTACTCACTGTGCTGCTGGGCAGCTGAGAGCGACCAGCTGAGAATTTGGATTCAAATGGACTTTTAGGTATGAAACCGAGGAGAGACTGCAATGATGGTGACACCGTTGCAAAGCAGCCTGTGTGCTGAAGAGGCCCAGCACTAGCTTTCCCTGCTGGTTCTTCTGCTGTGGGAGCAGATGCCACTGTTCATTCTGTGCTGACTGTGTTGCTGCGCAGCAGAGAGCAGGCTCTGAACTGATTCCATTCAAATGCTTTTCCTGTATGAAAGGGAGCAGTGAAAGCAACGATGGATGCACCAATGTAAAGGTGATTGTGTGCTGAACAGGTCCAGCACCAGCTTTCAATCCTGGCTCTTCTGCTGTGGGAGCAGAAGCCAAACGTTCGTGCTGTACTCACTGTGCTGCCTGCAGCTGAGAGAGACCAGCTGAGAATTTGGATTCAAATGGAGTTTTAGGTATGAAACCGAGGAGAGACTGCAATGATGGTGACACCGTTGCAAAGCAGCCTGTGTGCTGAAGAGGCCCAGCACTAGCTTTCCCTGCTGGTTCTTCTGCTGTGGGAGCAGATGCCACTGTTCATTCTGTGCTGACTGTGTTGCTGCGCAGCAGAGAGCAGGCTCTGAACTGATTCCATTCAAATGCTTTTCCTGTATGAAAGGGAGCAGTGAAAGCAACGATGGATGCACCAATGTAAAGGTGATTGTGTGCTGAACAGGTCCAGCACCAGCTTTCCCTCCTGGCTCTTCTGCTGTGGGAGCAGAGGCCAAACGTTCGTGCTGTACTCACTGTGCTGCCTGCAGCTGAGAGCGACCAGCTGAGAATTTGGATTCAAATGGAGTTTTAGGTATGAAACCGAGGAGAGACTGCAATGATGGTGACACCGTTGCAAAGCAGCCTGTGTGCTGAAGAGGCCCAGCACTAGCTTTCCCTGCTGGTTCTTCTGCTGTGGGAGCAGATGCCACTGTTCATTCTGTGCTGACTGTGTTGCTGCGCAGCAGAGAGCAGGCTCTGAACTGATTCCATTCAAATGCTTTTCCTGTATGAAAGGGAGCAGTGAAAGCAACGATGGATGCACCAATGTAAAGGTGATTGTGTGCTGAACAGGTCCAGCACCAGCTTTCAATCCTGGCTCTTCTGCTGTGGGAGCAGAGGCCAAACGTTCGTGCTGTACTCACTGTGCTGCTGGGCAGCTGAGAGCGACCAGCTGAGAATTTGGATTCAAATGGAGTTTTAGGTATGAAACCGAGGAGAGACTGCAATGATGGTGACACCGTTGCAAAGCAGCCTGTGTGCTGAAGAGGCCCAGCACTAGCTTTCCCTGCTGGTTCTTCTGCTGTGGGAGCAGATGCCACTGTTCTTTCTGTGCTGACTGTGTTGCTGCCAGCAGAGAGCAGGCTCTGAACTGATTCCATTCAAATGCTTTTCCTGTATGAAAGGGAGCAGTGAAAGCAACGATGGATGCACCAATGTAAAGGTGATTGTGTGCTGAACAGGTCCAGCACCAGCTTTCAATCCTGGCTCTTCTGCTGTGGGAGCAGAAGCCAATCGTTCGTGCTGTACTCACTGTGCTGGCTGCAGCTGAGAGAGACCAGCTGAGAATTTGGATTCAAATGGACTTTTAGGTATGAAACCGAGGAGAGACTGCAATGATGGTGACACCGTTGCAAAGCAGCCTGTGTGCTGAAGAGGCCCAGCACTAGCTTTCCCTGCTGGTTCTTCTGCTGTGGGAGCAGATGCCACTGTTCATTCTGTGCTGACTGTGTTGCTGCGCAGCAGAGAGCAGGCTCTGAACTGATTCCATTCAAATGCTTTTCCTGTATGAAAGGGAGCAGTGAAAGCAACGATGGATGCACCAATGTAAAGGTGATTGTGTGCTGAACAGGTCCAGCACAAGCTTTCAATCCTGGCTCTTCTGCTGTGGGAGCAGAAGCCAAACGTTCGTGCTGTACTCACTGTGCTGCTGCAGCTGAGAGAGACCAGCTGAGAATTTGGATTCAAATGGAGTTTTAGGTATGAAACCGAGGAGAGACTGCAATGATGGTGACACCGTTGCAAAGCAGCCTGTGTGCTGAAGAGGCCCAGCACTAGCTTTCCCTGCTGGTTCTTCTGCTGTGGGAGCAGATGCCACTGTTCTTTCTGTGCTGACTGTGTTGCTGCCAGCAGAGAGCAGGCTCTGAACTGATTCCATTCAAATGCTTTTCCTGTATGAAAGGGAGCAGTGAAAGCAACGATGGATGCACCAATGTAAAGGTGATTGTGTGCTGAACAGGTCCAGCACCAGCTTTCAATCCTGGCTCTTCTGCTGTGGGAGCAGAAGCCAAACGTTCGTGCTGTACTCACTGTGCTGCTGCAGCTGAGAGCGACCAGCTGAGAATTTGGATTCAAATGGAGTTTTAGGTATGAAACCGAGGAGAGACTGCAATGATGGTGACACCGTTGCAAAGCAGCCTGTGTGCTGAAGAGGCCCAGCACTAGCTTTCCCTGCTGGTTCTTCTGCTGTGGGAGCAGATGCCACTGTTCATTCTGTGCTGACTGTGTTGCTGCGCAGCAGAGAGCAGGCTCTGAACTGATTCCATTCAAATGCTTTTCCTGTATGAAAGGGAGCAGTGAAAGCAACGATGGATGCACCAATGTAAAGGTGATTGTGTGCTGAACAGGTCCAGCACAAGCTTTCAATCCTGGCTCTTCTGCTGTGGGAGCAGAAGCCAAACGTTCGTGCTGTACTCACTGTGCTGCTGCAGCTGAGAGAGCGACCAGCTGAGAATTTGGATTCAAATGGAGTTTTAGGTATGAAACCGAGGAGAGACTGCAATGATGGTGACACCGTTGCAAAGCAGCCTGTGTGCTGAAGAGGCCCAGCACTAGCTTTCCCTGCTGGTTCTTCTGCTGTGGGAGCAGATGCCACTGTTCATTCTGTGCTGACTGTGTTGCTGCGCAGCAGAGAGCAGGCTCTGAACTGATTCCATTCAAATGCTTTTCCTGTATGAAAGGGAGCAGTGAAAGCAACGATGGATGCACCAATGTAAAGGTGATTGTGTGCTGAACAGGTCCAGCACAAGCTTTCAATCCTGGCTCTTCTGCTGTGGGAGCAGAAGCCAAACGTTCGTGCTGTACTCACTGTGCTGCTGCAGCTGAGAGCGACCAGCTGAGAATTTGGATTCAAATGGAGTTTTAGGTATGAAACCGAGGAGAGACTGCAATGATGGTGACACCGTTGCAAAGCAGCCTGTGTGCTGAAGAGGCCCAGCACTAGCTTTCCCTGCTGGTTCTTCTGCTGTGGGAGCAGATGCCACTGTTCATTCTGTGCTGACTGTGTTGCTGCCAGCAGAGAGCAGGCTCTGAACTGATTCCATTCAAATGCTTTTCCTGTATGAAAGGGAGCAGTGAAAGCAACGATGGATGCACCAATGTAAAGGTGATTGTGTGCTGAACAGGTCCAGCACAAGCTTTCAATCCTGGCTCTTCTGCTGTGGGAGCAGAAGCCAAACGTTCGTGCTGTACTCACTGTGCTGCTGGGCAGCTGAGAGCGACCAGCTGAGAATTTGGATTCAAATGGAGTTTTAGGTATGAAACCGAGGAGAGACTGCAATGATGGTGACACCGTTGCAAAGCAGCCTGTGTGCTGAAGAGGCCCAGCACTAGCTTTCCCTGCTGGTTCTTCTGCTGTGGGAGCAGATGCCACTGTTCATTCTGTGCTGACTGTGTTGCTGCGCAGCAGAGAGCAGGCTCTGAACTGATTCCATTCAAATGCTTTTCCTGTATGAAAGGGAGCAGTGAAAGCAACGATGGATGCACCAATGTAAAGGTGATTGTGTGCTGAACAGGTCCAGCACAAGCTTTCAATCCTGGCTCTTCTGCTGTGGGAGCAGAAGCCAAACGTTCGTGCTGTACTCACTGTGCTGCTGCAGCTGAGAGCGACCAGCTGAGAATTTGGATTCAAATGGAGTTTTAGGTATGAAACCGAGGAGAGACTGCAATGATGGTGACACCGTTGCAAAGCAGCCTGTGTGCTGAAGAGGCCCAGCACTAGCTTTCCCTGCTGGTTCTTCTGCTGTGGGAGCAGATGCCACTGTTCATTCTGTGCTGACTGTGTTGCTGCGCAGCAGAGAGCAGGCTCTGAACTGATTCCATTCAAATGCTTTTCCTGTATGAAAGGGAGCAGTGAAAGCAACGATGGATGCACCAATGTAAAGGTGATTGTGTGCTGAACAGGTCCAGCACAAGCTTTCAATCCTGGCTCTTCTGCTGTGGGAGCAGAAGCCAAACGTTCGTGCTGTACTCACTGTGCTGCTGGGCAGCTGAGAGCGACCAGCTGAGAATTTGGATTCAAATGGAGTTTTAGGTATGAAACCGAGGAGAGACTGCAATGATGGTGACACCGTTGCAAAGCAGCCTGTGTGCTGAAGAGGCCCAGCACTAGCTTTCCCTGCTGGTTCTTCTGCTGTGGGAGCAGATGCCACTGTTCTTTCTGTGCTGACTGTGTTGCTGCCAGCAGAGAGCAGGCTCTGAACTGATTCCATTCAAATGCTTTTCCTGTATGAAAGGGAGCAGTGAAAGCAACGATGGATGCACCAATGTAAAGGTGATTGTGTGCTGAACAGGTCCAGCACCAGCTTTCAATCCTGGCTCTTCTGCTGTGGGAGCAGAGGCCAAACGTTCGTGCTGTACTCACTGTGCTGCCTGCAGCTGAGAGCGACCAGCTGAGAATTTGGATTCAAATGGAGTTTTAGGTATGAAACCGAGGAGAGACTGCAATGATGGTGACACCGTTGCAAAGCAGCCTGTGTGCTGAAGAGGCCCAGCACTAGCTTTCCCTGCTGGTTCTTCTGCTGTGGGAGCAGATGCCACTGTTCTTTCTGTGCTGACTGTGTTGCTGCGCAGCAGAGAGCAGGCTCTGAACTGATTCCATTCAAATGCTTTTCCTGTATGAAAGGGAGCAGTGAAAGCAACGATGGATGCACCAATGTAAAGGTGATTGTGTGCTGAACAGGTCCAGCACAAGCTTTCAATCCTGGCTCTTCTGCTGTGGGAGCAGAAGCCAAACGTTCGTGCTGTACTCACTGTGCTGCTGGGCAGCTGAAAGCGACCAGCTGAGAATTTGGATTCAAATGGAGTTTTAGGTATGAAACCGAGGAGAGACTGCAATGATGGTGACACCGTTGCAAAGCAGCCTGTGTGCTGAAGAGGCCCAGCACTAGCTTTCCCTGCTGGTTCTTCTGCTGTGGGAGCAGATGCCACTGTTCTTTCTGTGCTGACTGTGTTGCTGCCAGCAGAGAGCAGGCTCTGAACTGATTCCATTCAAATGCTTTTCCTGTATGAAAGGGAGCAGTGAAAGCAACGATGGATGCACCAATGTAAAGGTGATTGTGTGCTGAACAGGTCCAGCACCAGCTTTCAATCCTGACACTTCTGCTGTGGGAGCAGAAGCCAACCGTTCGTGCTGTACTCACTGTGCTGCTGGGCAACTGAAAGCGACCAGCTGAGAATTTGGATTCAAATGGAGTTTTAGGTATGAAACCGAGGAGAGACTGCAATGATGGTGACACCGTTGCAAAGCAGCCTGTGTGCTGAAGAGGCCCAGCACTAGCTTTCCCTGCTGGTTCTTCTGCTGTGGGAGCAGATGCCACTGTTCATTCTGTGCTGACAGTGTTGCTGCCAGCAGAGAGCAGGCTCTGAACTGATTCCATTCAAATGCTTTTCCTGTATGAAAGGGAGCAGTGAAAGCAACGATGGATGCACCAATGTAAAGGTGATTGTGTGCTGAACAGGTCCAGCACCAGCTTTCAATCCTGGCTCTTCTGCTGTGGGAGCAGAAGCCAAACGTTCGTGCTGTACTCACTGTGCTGCTGGGCAACTGAAAGCGACCAGCTGAGAATTTGGATTCAAATGGAGTTTTAGGTATGAAACCGAGGAGAGACTGCAATGATGGTGACACCGTTGCAAAGCAGCCTGTGTGCTGAAGAGGCCCAGCACTAGCTTTCCCTGCTGGTTCTTCTGCTGTGGGAGCAGATGCCACTGTTCTTTCTGTGCTGACTGTGTTGCTGCCAGCAGAGAGCAGGCTCTGAACTGATTCCATTCAAATGCTTTTCCTGTATGAAAGGGAGCAGTGAAAGCAACGATGGATGCACCAATGTAAAGGTGATTGTGTGCTGAACAGGTCCAGCACCAGCTTTCCCTCCTGGCTCTTCTGCTGTGGGAGCAGAAGCCAAACGTTCGTGCTGTACTCACTGTGCTGCCTGCAGCTGAGAGACCAGCTGAGAATTTGGATTCAAATGGAGTTTTAGGTATGAAACCGAGGAGAGACTGCAATGATGGTGACACCGTTGCAAAGCAGCCTGTGTGCTGAAGAGGCCCAGCACTAGCTTTCCCTGCTGGTTCTTCTGCTGTGGGAGCAGATGCCACTGTTCTTTCTTCCCAGCACTAGGTTTCCCTGCTGGTTCTTCTGCTGTGGGAGCAGATGCCACTGTTCATTCTGTGCTGACAGTGTTGCTGCGCAGCAGAGAGCAGGCTCTGAACTGATTCCATTCAAATGCTTTTCCTGTATGAAAGGGAGCAGTGAAAGCAACGATGGATGCACCAATGTAAAGGTGATTGTGTGCTGAACAGGTCCAGCACAAGCTTTCAATCCTGGCTCTTCTGCTGTGGGAGCAGAAGCCAAACGTTCGTGCTGTACTCACTGTGCTGCTGGGCAACTGAAAGCGACCAGCTGAGAATTTGGATTCAAATGGAGTTTTAGGTATGAAACCGAGGAGAGACTGCAATGATGGTGACACCGTTGCAAAGCAGCCTGTGTGCTGAAGAGGCCCAGCACTAGCTTTCCCTGCTGGTTCTTCTGCTGTGGGAGCAGATGCCACTGTTCATTCTGTGCTGACTGTGTTGCTGCCAGCAGAGAGCAGGCTCTGAACTGATTCCATTCAAATGCTTTTCCTGTATGAAAGGGAGCAGTGAAAGCAACGATGGATGCACCAATGTAAAGGTGATTGTGTGCTGAACAGGTCCAGCACAAGCTTTCAATCCTGGCTCTTCTGCTGTGGGAGCAGAAGCCAAACGTTCGTGCTGTACTCACTGTGCTGCTGCAGCTGAGAGAGACCAGCTGAGAATTTGGATTCAAATGGAGTTTTAGGTATGAAACCGAGGAGAGACTGCAATGATGGTGACACCGTTGCAAAGCAGCCTGTGTGCTGAAGAGGCCCAGCACTAGCTTTCCCTGCTGGTTCTTCTGCTGTGGGAGCAGATGCCACTGTTCTTTCTGTGCTGACTGTGTTGCTGCCAGCAGAGAGCAGGCTCTGAACTGATTCCATTCAAATGCTTTTCCTGTATGAAAGGGAGCAGTGAAAGCAACGATGGATGCACCAATGTAAAGGTGATTGTGTGCTGAACAGGTCCAGCACAAGCTTTCAATCCTGGCTCTTCTGCTGTGGGAGCAGAAGCCAAACGTTCGTGCTGTACTCACTGTGCTGCTGGGCAACTGAAAGCGACCAGCTGAGAATTTGGATTCAAATGGAGTTTTAGGTATGAAACCGAGGAGAGACTGCAATGATGGTGACACCGTTGCAAAGCAGCCTGTGTGCTGAAGAGGCCCAGCACTAGCTTTCCCTGCTGGTTCTTCTGCTGTGGGAGCAGATGCCACTGTTCATTCTGTGCTGACAGTGTTGCTGCCAGCAGAGAGCAGGCTCTGAACTGATTCCATTCAAATGCTTTTCCTGTATGAAAGGGAGCAGTGAAAGCAACGATGGATGCACCAATGTAAAGGTGATTGTGTGCTGAACAGGTCCAGCACAAGCTTTCAATCCTGGCTCTTCTGCTGTGGGAGCAGAAGCCAAACGTTCGTGCTGTACTCACTGTGCTGCTGGGCAACTGAAAGCGACCAGCTGAGAATTTGGATTCAAATGGAGTTTTAGGTATGAAACCGAGGAGAGACTGCAATGATGGTGACACCGTTGCAAAGCAGCCTGTGTGCTGAAGAGGCCCAGCACTAGCTTTCCCTGCTGGTTCTTCTGCTGTGGGAGCAGATGCCACTGTTCATTCTGTGCTGACTGTGTTGCTGCCAGCAGAGAGCAGGCTCTGAACTGATTCCATTCAAATGCTTTTCCTGTATGAAAGGGAGCAGTGAAAGCAACGATGGATGCACCAATGTAAAGGTGATTGTGTGCTGAACAGGTCCAGCACAAGCTTTCAATCCTGGCTCTTCTGCTGTGGGAGCAGAAGCCAAACGTTCGTGCTGTACTCACTGTGCTGCCTGCAGCTGAGAGAGACCAGCTGAGAATTTGGATTCAAATGGAGTTTTAGGTATGAAACCGAGGAGAGACTGCAATGATGGTGACACCGTTGCAAAGCAGCCTGTGTGCTGAAGAGGCCCAGCACTAGCTTTCCCTGCTGGTTCTTCTGCTGTGGGAGCAGATGCCACTGTTCTTTCTGTGCTGACTGTGTTGCTGCCAGCAGAGATCAGGCTCTGAACTGATTCCATTCAAATGCTTTTCCTGTATGAAAGGGAGCAGTGAAAGCAACGATGGATGCACCAATGTAAAGGTGATTGTGTGCTGAACAGGTCCAGCACCAGCTTTCAATCCTGACACTTCTGTTGTGGGAGGAGAAGCCAAACGTTCGTGCTGTACTCACTGTGCTGCTGGGCAACTGAAAGCGACCAGCTGAGAATTTGGATTCAAATGGAGTTTTAGGTATGAAACCGAGGAGAGACTGCAATGATGGTGACACCGTTGCAAAGCAGCCTGTGTGCTGAAGAGGCCCAGCACTAGCTTTCCCTGCTGGTTCTTCTGCTGTGGGAGCAGATGCCACTGTTCATTCTGTGCTGACAGTGTTGTTGCGCAGCAGAGAGCAGGCTCTGAACTGATTCCATTCAAATGCTTTTCCTGTATGAAAGGGAGCAGTGAAAGCAACGATGGATGCACCAATGTAAAGGTGATTGTGTGCTGAACAGGTCCAGCACAAGCTTTCAATCCTGGCTCTTCTGCTGTGGGAGCAGAAGCCAAACGTTCGTGCTGTACTCACTGTGCTGCTGGGCAACTGAAAGCGACCAGCTGAGAATTTGGATTCAAATGGAGTTTTAGGTATGAAACCGAGGAGAGACTGCAATGATGGTGACACCGTTGCAAAGCAGCCTGTGTGCTGAAGAGGCCCAGCACTAGCTTTCCCTGCTGGTTCTTCTGCTGTGGGAGCAGATGCCACTGTTCATTCTGTGCTGACTGTGTTGCTGCCAGCAGAGAGCAGGCTCTGAACTGATTCCATTCAAATGCTTTTCCTGTATGAAAGGGAGCAGTGAAAGCAACGATGGATGCACCAATGTAAAGGTGATTGTGTGCTGAACAGGTCCAGCACAAGCTTTCAATCCTGGCTCTTCTGCTGTGGGAGCAGAAGCCAAACGTTCGTGCTGTACTCACTGTGCTGCTGGGCAACTGAGAGCGACCAGCTGAGAATTTGGATTCAAATGGAGTTTTAGGTATGAAACCGAGGAGAGACTGCAATGATGGTGACACCGTTGCAAAGCAGCCTGTGTGCTGAAGAGGCCCAGCACTAGCTTTCCCTGCTGGTTCTTCTGCTGTGGGAGCAGATGCCACTGTTCATTCTGTGCTGACTGTGTTGCTGCCAGCAGAGAGCAGGCTCTGAACTGATTCCATTCAAATGCTTTTCCTGTATGAAAGGGAGCAGTGAAAGCAACGATGGATGCACCAATGTAAAGGTGATTGTGTGCTGAACAGGTCCAGCACAAGCTTTCAATCCTGGCTCTTCTGCTGTGGGAGCAGAAGCCAAACGTTCGTGCTGTACTCACTGTGCTGCTGGGCAGCTGAGAGCGACCAGCTGAGAATTTGGATTCAAATGGAGTTTTAGGTATGAAACCGAGGAGAGACTGCAATGATGGTGACACCGTTGCAAGCAGCCTGGTTCTGCTGTGGG
>NW_026914183.1:0-8105 GCF_034315485.1 Pezoporus occidentalis
ACAGTTAGAGGGAAGAATGGGGTAGGGTTAGGTTTACGGTTAGGGTTAGGGTTAGGGTTAGGGTTAGGGTTAGGGTTGAGAACCTCTGTGGGTCATTAGAATCCTCTTGAACATGCTTTATTTTGATCACTTTGTTACGTTTCCTCTGTTTTCCTGTATATATATATACATATAGTATTACACTCACTTTGTTACAGTTACAGGGGAGAAATGGGTTAGGGTTAGGGTTTAGGTTTAGGGTTAGGGTTAGGGTTAGGGTTAGGGTTAGGGTTGAGAACCTCTGTGGGTCATTAGAATGCTCTTGAACATGTTTTATTTTGCTCACTTTGTTACGTTTCCTCTGTTTTCCTGTATATATATATACATATAGTATTACACTCACTTTGTTACAGTTACAGGGGAGAAATGGGTTAGGGTTAGTGTTAGGGTTAGGGTTAGGGTTAGGGTTGAGTACCTCTGTGGGTCATTAGAATGCTCTTGAACATGCTTTATTTTGCTCACTTTGTTACATTTACTGTGTTTTCCTATATATCTATATATATAGTGTTGCACTCACTTTGTTACAGTTACAGGGGAGAAATGGGTTAGGGTTAGGGTTAGGGTTAGGGTTAGGGTTGGGGTTGAGAACCTCTGTGGGTCATTAGAATGCTCTTGAACATGCTTTATTTTGCTCACTTTGTTACGTTTACTGTGTTTTCCTAGATATCTATATATATAGTATTACACTCACTTTGTTACAGTTACAGGGGAGAAATGGGTTAGGGTTAGTGTTAGGGTTATGGTTAGGGTTAGGTTTGAGAACCTCTGTGGGTCATTAGAATGCTCTTGAACATGCTTTATTTTGCTCACTTTGTTACGTTTACTGTGTTTTCCTATATATCTATATATATATAGTATTACACTCACTTTGTTACAGTTACAGGGGAGAAATGGGTAGGGTAGGTTTACGGTTAGGGTTAGGTTAGGGTTAGGGTTATGGTTAGGGTTGAGAACCTCTGTGGGTCATTAGAATGCTCTTGAACATGCTTTATTTTGATCACTTTGTTACGTTTCCTCTGTTTTCCTGTATATATATATACATATAGTATTACACTCACTTTGTTACAGTTACAGGGGAGAAATGGGTTAGGGTTAGGGTTAGGGTTAGGGTTAGGGTTAGGGTTAGGGTTAGGGTTAGGGTTGAGAACCTCTGTGGGTCATTAGAATGCTCTTGAACATGTTTTATTTTGATCACTTTGTTACGTTTCCTCTGTTTTCCTGTATATATATATACATATAGTATTACACTCACTTTGTTACAGTTACAGGGGAGAAATGGGTTAGGGTTAGGGTTAGGGTTAGGGTTAGGGTTAGGGTTAGGGTTAGGGTTGAGAACCTCTGTGGGTCATTAGAATGCTCTTGAACATGCTTTATTTTGCTCACTTTGTTACATTTACTGTGTTTTCCTATATATATATATATATAGTATTACACTCACTTTGTTACAGTTACAGGGGAGAAATGGGTTAGGGGTTAGGGTTAGGGTTAGGGTTAGGGTTAGGGTTGAGAACCTCTGTGGGTCATTAGAATGCTCTTGAACATGCTTTATTTTGCTCACTTTGTTACATTTACTGTGTTTTCCTGTATATATATATAAATATAGTATTACACTCACTTTGTTACAGTTACAGGGGAGAAATAGGGTTAGGTTTAGGGTTAGGGTTAGGGTTAGGGTTAGGGTTAGGGTTGAGAACCTCTGTGGGTCATTAGAATGCTCTTGAACATGCTTTATTTTGCTCACTTTGTTACGTTTACTGTGTTTTCCTGTATATATATATATATATAGTATTACACTCACTTTGTTACAGTTACAGGGGAGAAATGGGAGAAATGGGTTAGGGTTAGGGTTAGGGTTAGGGTTAGGGTTAGGGTTAGGGTTGAGAACCTCTGTGGGTCATTAGAATGCTCTTGAACATGCTTTATTTTGCTCACTTTGTTACGTTTACTGTGTTTTCCTGTATATATATATACATATAGTATTACACTCACTTTGTTACAGTTACAGGGGAGAAATGGGTTAGGGTTAGTGGTAGGGTTAGGGTTAGGGTTAGGGTTAGGGTTGAGAACCTCTGTGGGTCATTAGAATGCTCTTGAACATGCTTTATTTTGCTCACTTTGTTACATTTACTGTGTTTTCCTATATATATATACATATAGTATTACACTCACTTTGTTACAGTTACAGGGGAGAAATGGGTTAGGGTTAGGGTTAGGGTTAGGGTTAGGGTTGGGGTTGAGAACCTCTGTGGGTCATTAGAATGCTCTTGAACATGCTTTATTTTGCTCACTTTGTTACGTTTCCTGTGTTTTCCTGTATATATATATATATATAGTATTACACTCACTTTGTTACAGTTACAGGGGAGAAATGGGTTAGGGTTAGGGTTAGGGTTAGGGTTAGGGTTAGGGTTAGGGTTAGGGTTGAGAACCTCTGTGGGGCATCAGATTGCTCTTGAACGTGCTTTATTTAGCTCACTTTATTACGTTTCCTGTGTTTTCCTATATATCTGTATATATATAGTATTACACTCACTTTGTTACAGTTACAGGGGAGAAATAGGGTTAGGGTTAGGGTTAGGGTTAGGGTTAGGGTTAGGGTTAGGGTTAGGGTTAGGGTTAGGGTTGAGAACCTCTGTGGGTCATTAGAATGCTCTTGAACATGTTTTATTTTGCTCACTTTGTTACGTTTCCTGTGTTTTCCTGTATATATATATACATATAGTATTACACTCACTTTGTTACAGTTACAGGGGAGAAATGGGTTAGGGGTTAGGGTTAGGGTTAGGGTTAGGGTTAGGGTTAGGGTTGAGTACCTCTGTGGGTCATTAGAATGCTCTTGAACATGCTTTATTTTGCTCACTTTGTTACATTTACTGTGTTTTCCTATATATCTATATATATAGTGTTGCACTCACTTTGTTACAGTTACAGGGGAGAAATGGGTTAGGGTTAGGGTTAGGGTTAGGGTTAGGGTTGGGGTTGAGAACCTCTGTGGGTCATTAGAATGCTCTTGAACATACTTTATTTTGCTCACTTTGTTACGTTTACTGTGTTTTCCTATATATCTAGATATATAGTATTACACTCGCTTTGTTACAGTTAGAGGGGAGAAATGGGGTAGGGTTAGGTTTACGGTTAGGGTTAGGGTTAGGGTTAGGGTTAGGGTTGAGAACCTCTGTGGGTCATTAGAATCCTCTTGAACATGCTTTATTTTGATCACTTTGTTACGTTTCCTCTGTTTTCCTGTATATATATATACATATAGTATTACACTCACTTTGTTACAGTTACAGGGGAGAAATGGGTTAGGGTTAGGGTTAGGTTTAGGGTTAGGGTTAGGGTTAGGGTTAGGGTTAGGGTTGAGAACCTCTGTGGGTCATTAGAATGCTCTTGAACATGTTTTATTTTGATCACTTTGTTACGTTTCCTCTGTTTTCCTGTATATATATATACATATAGTATTACACTCACTTTGTTACAGTTACAGGGGAGAAATGGGTTAGGGTTAGGGTTAGGGTTAGGGTTAGGGTTAGGGTTGAGAACCTCTGTGGGTCATTAGAATGCTCTTGAACATGCTTTATTTTGCTCACTTTGTTACATTTACTGTGTTTTCCTATATATATATATATATATAGTATTACACTCACTTTGTTACAGTTACAGGGGAGAAATAGGGTTAGGGTTAGGGTTAGGGTTAGGGTTAGGGTTAGGGTTGAGAACCTCTGTGGGTCATTAGAATGCTCTTGAACATACTTTATTTTGCTCACTTTGTTACGTTTACTGTGTTTTCCTATATATATATATATATAGTATTACACTCACTTTGTTACAGTTACAGGGGAGAAATGGGGTAGGGTTAGGGTTAGGGTTAGGGTTAGGGTTAGGGTTAGGGTTAGGGTTGAGAACCTCTGTGGGTCATTAGAATCCTCTTGAACATGCTTTATTTTGCTCACTTTGTTACGTTTCCTCTGTTTTCCTGTATATATATATATATATAGTATTACACTCACTTTGTTACAGTTACAGGGGAGAAATGGGTTAGGGTTAGGGTTAGGGTTAGGGTTAGGGTTAGGGTTAGGGTTAGGGTTGAGAACCTCTGTGGGTCATTAGAATGCTCTTGAACATGCTTTATTTTGCTCACTTTGTTACGTTTCCTCTGTTTTCCTGTATATATATATATATATAGTATTACACTCACTTTGTTACAGTTACAGGGGAGAAATGGGTTAGGGTTAGGGTGTTAGGGTTAGGGTTAGGGTTAGGGTTGAGAACCTCTGTGGGTCATTAGAATGCTCTTGAACATGCTTTATTTTGCTCACTTTGTTACATTTACTGTGTTTTCCTATATATCTATATATATAGTATTACACTCACTTTGTTACAGTTACAGGGGAGAAATGGGTTAGGGTTAGGGTTAGGGTTAGGGTTAGGGTTTGGGTTAGGGTTGAGAACCTCTGTGGGTCATTAGAATGCTCTTGAACATGCTTTATTTTGCTCAATTTCTTGCGTTTACTGTGTTTTCCTATATATATATACATATATATATATAGTATTACACTCACTTTGTTACAGTTAGAGGGGAGAAATGGGTTAGGGTTAGGGTTAGGGTTAGGGTTAGGGTTAGGGTTAGGGTTGAGAACCTCTGTGGGTCATTAGAATGCTCTTGAACATGCTTTATTTTGATCACTTTGTTACGTTTCCTGTGTTTTCCTGTATATATATATACATATAGTATTACACTCACTTTGTTACAGTTACAGGGGAGAAATGGGTTAGGGTTAGGGTTAGGGTTAGGGTTAGGGTTAGGGTTAGGGTTAGGGTTGAGAACCTCTGTGGGTCATTAGAATGCTCTTGAACATGCTTTATTTTGCTCACTTTGTTACGTTTCCTCTGTTTTCCTGTATATATATATATATATAGTATTACACTCACTTTGTTACAGTTACAGGGGAGAAATGGGTTAGGGTTAGGGTTAGGGTTAGGGTTAGGGTTAGGGTTAGGGTTGAGAACCTCTGTGGGTCATTAGAATGCTCTTGAACATGCTTTATTTTGCTCACTTTGTTACGTTTCCTGTGTTTTCCTGTATATATATATATATATAGTATTACACTCACTTTGTTACAGTTACAGGGGAGAAATGGGTTAGGGTTAGGGTTAGGGTTAGGGTTAGGGTTAGGGTTAGGGTTGAGAACCTCTGTGGGTCATTAGAATGCTCTTGAACATGCTTTATTTTGCTCACTTTGTTACGTTTACTGTGTTTTCCTATATATATATATATATAGTATTACACTCACTTTGTTACAGTTACAGGGGAGAAATGGGTTAGGGTTAGGTTTAGGGTTAGGGTTAGGGTTAGGGTTAGGGTTAGGGTTGAGAACCTCTGTGGGTCATTAGAATGCTCTTGAACATGCTTTATTTTGCTCACTTTGTTACGTTTACTGTGTTTTCCTATATATATATATATATAGTATTACACTCACTTTGTTACAGTTACAGGGGAGAAATGGGTTAGGGTTAGGGTTAGGGTTAGGGTTAGGGTTAGGGTTAGGGTTAGGGTTGAGAACCTCTGTGGGTCATTAGAATGCTCTTGAACATGCTTTATTTTGCTCACTTTGTTACGTTTCCTCTGTTTTCCTGTATATATATATACATATAGTATTACACTCACTTTGTTACAGTTACAGGGGAGAAATGGGTTAGGGTTAGGGTTAGGTTAGGGTTAGGGTTAGGGTTAGGGTTAGGGTTGAGAACCTCTGTGGGTCATTAGAATGCTCTTGAACATGCTTTATTTTGCTCACTTTGTTACGTTTCCTGTGTTTTCCTGTATATATATATATATATAGTATTACACTCACTTTGTTACAGTTACAGGGGAGAAATGGGTTAGGGTTAGGGTTAGGGTTAGGGTTAGGGTTAGGGTTAGGGTTGAGAACCTCTGTGGGTCATTAGAATGCTCTTGAACATGCTTTATTTTGCTCACTTTGTTACATTTACTGTGTTTTCCTATATATATATATATAGTGTTGCACTCACTTTGTTACAGTTACAGGGGAGAAATGGGTTGGGTTAGGGTTAGGGTTAGGGTTAGGGTTAGGGTTAGGGGTTAGGGTTAGAACCTCGGTGGTCATTAGAATGCTCTTGAACATGCTTTATTTTGCTCACTTTCTTACGTTTACTGTGTTTTCCTAGATATCTATATATATAGTATTACACTCACTTCATTACGGTTACAGGGGAGAAATGGGTGGGGGTAGGGTTAGGTTTAGGGTTAGGGTTAGGGTTAGGGTTAGGGTTAGGGTTAGGGTTGAGAACCTCTGTGGGTCATTAGAATGCTCTTGAACATGCTTTATTTTGCTCACTTTGTTACGTTTCCTCTGTTTTCCTGTATATATATATACATATAGTATTACACTCACTTTGTTACAGTTACAGGGGAGAAAATAGGGTTAGGGTTAGGGTTAGGGTTAGGGTTAGGGTTAGGGTTAGGGTTGAGAACCTCTGTGGGTCATTAGAATGCTCTTGAACATGCTTTATTTTGCTCACTTTGTTACGTTTACTCTGTTTTCCTGTATATATATATAGATATAGTATTACACTCACTTTGTTACAGTTGCAGGGGAGAAATGGGTTAGGGTTAGGGTTAGGGTTAGGGTTAGGGTTAGGGTTGAGAACCTCTGTGGGTCATTAGAATGCTCTTGAACATACTTTATTTTGCTCACTTTGTTACGTTTACTGTGTTTTCCTATATATCTAGATATATAGTATTACACTCGCTTTGTTACAGTTACAGGGGAGAAATGGGGTAGGGTTAGGTTTACGGTTAGGGTTAGGGTTAGGGTTAGGGTTAGGGTTGAGAACCTCTGTGGGTCATTAGAATCCTCTTGAACATGCTTTATTTTGATCACTTTGTTACGTTTCCTCTGTTTTCCTGTATATATATATATATATAGTATTACACTCACTTTGTTACAGTTACAGGGGAGAAATGGGTTAGGGTTAGGGTTAGGGTTAGGGTTAGGGTTAGGGTTGAGAACCTCTGTGGGTCATTAGAATGCTCTTGAACATGCTTTATTTTGCTCACTTTGTTACATTTACTGTGTTTTCCTATATATCTATATATATAGTGTTGCACTCACTTTGTTACAGTTACAGGGGAGAAATGGGTTAGGGTTAGGGTTAGGGTTAGGGTTAGGGTTGGGGTTGAGAACCTCTGTGGGTCATTAGAATGCTCTTGAACATACTTTATTTTGCTCACTTTGTTACGTTTACTGTGTTTTCCTATATATCTAGATATATAGTATTACACTCGCTTTGTTACAGTTAGAGGGGAGAAATGGGGTAGGGTTAGGTTTAGGGTTAGGGTTAGGGTTAGGGTTAGGGTTAGGGTTGAGAACCTCTGTGGGTCATTAGAATCCTCTTGAACATGCTTTATTTTGATCACTTTGTTACGTTTCCTCTGTTTTCCTGTATATATATATACATATAGTATTACACTCACTTTGTTACAGTTACAGGGGAGAAATGGGTTAGGGTTAGGGTTAGGTTTAGGGTTAGGGTTAGGGTTAGGGTTAGGGTTAGGGTTAGGGTTGAGAACCTCTGTGGGTCATTAGAATGCTCTTGAACATGTTTTATTTTGCTCACTTTGTTACGTTTCCTCTGTTTTCCTGTATATATATATACATATAGTATTACACTCACTTTGTTACAGTTACAGGGGAGAAATGGGTTAGGGTTAGTGTTAGGGTTAGGGTTAGGGTTAGGGTTGAGTACCTCTGTGGGTCATTAGAATGCTCTTGAACATGCTTTATTTTGCTCACTTTGTTACATTTACTGTGTTTTCCTATATATCTATATATATAGTGTTGCACTCACTTTGTTACAGTTACAGGGGAGAAATGGGTTAGGGTTAGGGTTAGGGTTAGGGTTAGGGTTGGGGTTGAGAACCTCTGTGGGTCATTAGAATGCTCTTGAACATACTTTATTTTGCTCACTTTGTTACATTTACTGTGTTTTCCTATATATCTAGAATAGTATTACACTCACTTTGTTACAGTTCAGGGGAAATG
>NW_026914184.1:0-8070 GCF_034315485.1 Pezoporus occidentalis
TGGCCCTCCTGACCCTGCCCCTCCCCCACCACCCCCTTCTTCATCCTCCTCCACCACCACCACCCCCCCTCCCCCCACCGCCGAATGGGACCCCCCCGCCCCTCCCCCCCCCGTCCAAAACGAGCCCCCCTCCCCCCCCAACACCGAGGCCTGGAGCCAACGGGACCCCGGTGAGGAGCCGCCCCCCACCCCCCCCTCGGGGGACACGGTGAGTGCCCCTCCCCCCCCCCCCCGTTATTAATTAACCCCCCCTCATTAATTAACCTCATTAATTAATGAACCCCATAGGGTGCCAAGTGGAGGCCGCCGCCCCCCGAGAGCCGCCCGGAGCCCCCCCCCACCGCTCCTGGCCCCTCCTCCTCCTCTTCCTCCTCCTCCCCCCCCCACCCGGAGGGGCCCCCCCGAAGCTCCGCCCCTCCTCCCCCCCCGCCGGCCCCGCCCCCCCCCGCCGAGGAGCGCAAGGATGGGGGAGGGGCGGGGAAGAAAGTGAAAGTGCGGCCCCCCCCCCTCAAGAAAACCTTCGACTCCGTTGACAAGTAAGGGGGGGGGAGGGGCATGAAGGGCGGGGGGGGAGGGGCTTTGGGGTGCTGGGGGGGGGAGGGGCTGTTGTTGGGGACTGAGTGGGGGGAGGGGTATGGGGTTGGGGGTGGGGGTCAGGTGTGTGGCCATGGTTCTATGGGGGGGGGGGAGGGGTTGTGTGATGCCCCTCCTCCTATAAACCCTCCCTCTTCATGACCCCTCTCTCCCTCATTGCCCCTCCCCCTCCATTGACCCCCCCATTGCCCCTCCCCCTCCATTCACCTCCCCATTGCCCCTCCCCCTCCATTTACCCCCCTTTGCCCCTCCCTCTCCATTTACCCCCATTGCCCCTCCCCCTCCATTTCCCCCCCATTGCCCCTCCCCCTCCATTTACCCCCATTGCCCCCTCCATTATTGCTCCCTTTGCCCTTCCCCCTCCATTCACCCTCCCTTTGCCCCTCCCCCTCCATTTACCCCTCATTGCCCCTCCCCCTCCATTCACCTCCCCATTGCCCCTCCCCCTCCATTTCCCTTATTGCCCCTCCCCCTCCATTCACCCCCCCATTGCCCCTCCCCCTCCATTTACCCCCCCCCCTCCCCCCCTCTCTTTGCCCTCCCCCTCGCCCCTCCCCCCCCCCCAGGGTGCTGTCGGAGGTGGATTTTGAGGAGCGCTTTGCGGAGCTCCCCGAGTTCCGGCCCGAGGAGGTTCTCCCCTCCCCCACCCTGCAGGCCCTCGCCACCTCCCCCCGCGCCATCCTGGGCAGCTACCGCAAGAAGCGCAAGAACAGCACCGGTCAGCGGGGGGGGGAGGGGAGGGGTCACGTGGGGGCAGTGGGGGAGGGGCTCTATGGGGGGAGGGGTCATTGGGGGAGGGGCTCTGTGGAGGGAGGGGTCATTGGGGGAGGGGTTCTATGGGGGGAGGGGTTCTATGGGGGGAGGGGCATGAATGGGGAGGAGTCACATGGGGTCAGTGGGGGAGGGGTTCTATGGGGGGAGGGGTCATTGGGGAGGGGTTCTGTGGGGGGAGGGGTATAAACGGGAAGGGGTCACATGGGGTCAGTGGGGGAGGGGCATGAATGCGGAGGGGTCAGACGGGGTCAGTGGGGGAGGGGCATGAATGGGGAGGGGTCAAATGGGGTCACTGGGGGAGGGGCATGAATGGGGAGGGGTCACATGGGGTCAGTGGAGGAGGGGTTCTATGGGGGAGGGGCATGAATGGGGAGGGGTCTCACGGGATTAGTGGGGGAGGGGCATGAATGGGGGAGGGGTCATGTGGGGTCATTGGGGGAGGGGCATGAATGGGGAGGGGTCATGTGGGGTCAGTGGGGGAGGGGCATGAATGGGGAGGGGTCACATGGGGTCATTGGGGGAGGGGTTCTGTGGGGGGAGGGGTATGAATGGGGAGGGGTCACATGGGGTCATTGGGGGAGGGGTGAGTGGGGGAGGGGTTCTATGGGGGAGGGGCATGAATGGGGAAGGGTCATGTGGGGTCAGTGGGGGAGGGGCATGAAGGGGGAGGGGTCACATTGGGTCAGTGGGGCAGGGGCATGAATGAGGAGGGGTCACATGGGGTCAGTGGGGGAGGGGCATGAATGGGAAGGGGTCAAATGGGGTCAGTGGAGGAGAGGTTCTATGGGGGAGGGGCATGAATGGGGAGGGGTCATGTGGGGTCAGTGGGGAAGGGGTTCTGTGGGGGAGGGGCATGAATGGGGAGGGGTCATGTGGGGTCAGTGGGGGAGGGGCATGAATGGGGAGGGGTCACGTGGGGTCAGTGGGGGAGGGGCATGAATGTGGAGGGGTCACATGGGGTCAGTGGGGGAGGGGCATGAATGGGGAGGGGTCACATGGGGTCAGTGGGGGAGGGGCATGAATGGGGAGGGGTCACGTGGGGTCAGTGGGGGAGGGGCATGAATGGGAAGGGGTCACATGGGGTCAGTGGGGGAGGGGTTCTATGGGGGGAGGGGTCTGAATGGGGAAAGATAGGGGGGAGGGGCCATACTGGGGCAGGGATCATGGGGGAGGGGTCAGAAGGGGGGAGGGGCTAAATGGGGAGGGGTTATATTGGGGGAGGGGTCATAATGGGGGGGCTATAAGGGAAGAGCTTATGGGGGGGTCATAACGGTCAATGGGTCTTATGGGGTGGGGCATGGGTATGGAGGGGGGAGGGCTCTGAATGGGGGAGGGGAGGCATTGGGGGCCCTATGGGGAAGTGTTGGGGGAGGGTGGGAAAGGATTGGGGGGGGGGAGGCAGAGTTTTGGGGTACCATTGAGGGGAGCATCACTTCTATGGGGGGGGGATGGTGCTATGTCTGTAATAGGGATTATGGAGGGGGGGTGGGGGGATGAGCCAACAGGGGGGTGTCCACCCCCCCCCCCCCCAATTCCCATTCCCGTTCCCATTCCAGACCTGGATTCCTCGGCCGAGGACCCGGCCTCTCCCAAGCGGAGGCTGCGGCGCCGCTCGAGCTGCGGCTCCGAACCCAACACCCCCAAAAGCGCCAAGTGCGAGGGCGACATCTTCACCTTCGACAGGCCGGGTCAGTTTGGGGGGGGGGACACCCCAAAATCATCCCCTCGATAGGTTGGGGGTAACCCCAAGATCCCCCCCCCCCCCCGCTCGTTGAGGTGTGGGGTAGAGTTGGGGGTGTGGCGCTGGGATATGGGGGGGGCATCCTGGGAAGGGGGGGGAGTGGGGCTGGGGGTTCCTATAGGGTGGTCTTTAAGATGGGGGGAAGAGGGGTTCTTATGGGGGGCTGGGAGCTTGATAATAGGGGGGGTCTTAAGATGGGGGGGAGGAGTTGGGGGTCTCTATGGGGGTTATATGGGGGGCTGGGAGCTTGATAATAGGGGGGTTCTTAAGATGGGGGAGAGAGGAGTTGGGGGTCTCTATGGGGGTTATATGGGGGGCTGGGACCTTGATAATAAGGGGGGTCTTAAGATGGGGGGGGAGGAGTTGGGGGTCTCTATGGGGGGTTATATGGGGGGGCTGGGACCCTGATAATAGGGGGTTCTTAAGATGGGGGGGAGGAGTTGGGGGTCTCTATGGGGATTATATGGGGGGCTGGGACCTTGATAATAGGGGGGTTCTTAATATTGGGGAGGGAGGAGTTGGGGGTCATTATGGCAGGTTCCCCATGGAAGGGGGGGTTTGGGGATCCCTATGGGGCGGAGTTTGGGGTCCCTATGGGGGCTGTAATGGGAAGCACCAATGGGGGGGGGGGCAGTTGGGGGTCTGTATGGGGGGTGGAGGGGTCACCCTAATAATAGGAGGAGTCCCTAAGATTGGGGGAGGGGGGGAGGTTGGGTGTCAGATTGGGGGGGGAGCACCCCCTTTATGTGGGGCTGGGGGCTCTAACACCCCCCCCCCCATTGCCATAGGTGGGGAGGGCGAGGATGTGCTGGGGGAGCTGGAGTACGAGAAGGTCCCGTTCTCGTCCCTGCGCCGCACCCTGGACCAGCGCCGGGCGCTCGTGATGCAGCTCTTCCAGGAGCACGGCTTCTTCCCATCCGGTAACGGCACAAAATGGGTCCGAACCAGCCCAAAATGGGCCTAAAACAGCCAAAATGGGCCTAAAACAGACCAAAATGGGTTAAAACAGCACAAAATGGGCTTAAAACAGCCAAAAATGGGCGTGAAACAGCCCAAAATGGGCTAAAACAGCACAAAATGGGCCTAAAACAGCCAAAATAGGCCTAAAACAGCCAAAATGGGCTTAAAACAGCACAAAATGGGGTTAAAACAGCACAAAATGTGCCTAAAACAGCCAAAATGGACCTAAACCAGACCAAAATGGGCCTGAAACAGCCCAAAATGGGCTTAAAACAGCACAAAATGGGCCTAAAACAGCCGAAATGGGCCTAAAACAGACCAAAATGGGCTTAAAACAGCACAAAATGGGGTTAAAAGAGCCAAAAATGGGTCCAAACCAGCCCAAAATGGGCCTGAAACAGCCCAAAATGGGCTAAAAACAGCACAAAATGGGCCTAAAACAGACCAAAATGGGCTTAAAACAGCACAAAATGGGGTTAAAACAGCACAAAATGTGCCTAAACCAGACCAAAATGGGCTTAAACAGCACAAAATGGGACTAAAACAGCACAAAATGGGCTTAAAACAGCCAAAAATGGTTCCAAACCAGCCCAAAATGGGCCTGAAACAGCCCAAAATGGGCTTAAAACAGCCAAAAATGGGTCCAAACCAGCCCAAAATGGGCCTGAAACAGCCCAGAATGGGCTTAAACCAGCCAAAAATGGGTCCAAACCAGCCCAAAATGGGCCTGAAACAGCCCAAAATGGGGTAAAACAGCCAAAAATGGGCTTAAAACAGCCAAAATGGGACTAAAACAGCCAAAAATGGGCCTAAAACAGACCAAAATGGGCTTAAAACAGGACAAAATAGTTCTAAAAGAGCCAAAAATGGGCTTAAAACAGCACAAAATGGGCCTAAACCAGCACAAAAGGGGCTTAAACAGCACAAAATGGGCTTAAACCAGCCAAAAATGGGCCTAAAACACCACAAAATGGACCTAAACCAGACCAAAATGGGTTTAAAACAGACCAAAATGGGCCTAAAACAGCCCAAAATGGGGTTAAAATGGCACAAAATGGGCTGAAACGGCACAAAATGGGACTAAAAGAGCACAAAACGGGCTAAAACAGCACAAAATGGGACTAAAACAGACCAAAATGGGACTAAAACAGCACAAAATGGGACTAAAACAGCACAAAATGGGACTAAAACAGACCAAAATGGGACTAAAACAGACCAAAATGGGCTTAAAACAGCACAAAATGGGCCTAAAACAGACCAAAATGGACTTAAACAGCACAAAATGGGAGTAAAACAGCACAAAATGGGAGTAAAACAGCACAAAATGGGCCTAAAACAGCACAAAAGGGGCCTAAAGCAGACCAAAATGGGCATAAAACAGCCAAAAATGGACCTAAACCAGCCAAAAATGGGCCTAAAAGAGACCACAATGGGCCTAAATCAGCCCCAAATGGGCCTAAAACTGCCCAAAATGGGCCCAAAATACCCAAAACACACTAAAACGGAGTCAAAATACCCTGAAATGACCCTAAAATATCCCTAAATAGTCCTGAACCATCCCAAAATACCCTAAAACGGACCCAGAACACCTCTAAGTAGCCCTAAAACATCCTAAAACTGACCCGAAGCACCCCAAAATGGCCACAAAACAGCCCAAAACGGAGCCAAAACAGCTTAAAATGGCCCTAAACCAGACCCAAAACACCCTAAAAGAGACCCAAACCGTCCCAAAAGAGCCCTAAAACACCGTAAAAGAGACCCAAACCATCCCAAAATAGCCCTAAAACACCCTAAAAGAGACCCAAACCATCCCAAAATAGCCCTAAAACACCCTAAAACAGACCCAAACCATCCCAAAATAGCCCTAAAACACCCTAAAGCTGACCCAAGACACCAGGAAATGACCCCTAAAACACCCCAAAACAGCCAAAAGGACCCCAAAACACCCCAAAACAGCCAAAAGGACCCCAAAACACCCGAAAATGAACCTAAACCACCCCAAAATGGACCCCGGACCTGCTCATGATGCAGCTCTTCCAGGAGCACGGCTTCTTCCCATCCAGTAACAGCACCCAAATGGGCCCAAAACAGCCCAAAATGGGACTAAACCAGCCCTAAAATGGCCCTAAACCACCCAAAACACACCAAAACGGAGCCAAAGTATCCCTAAATAGCCCTAAACCAGCCCAAAACACCCTGAAATGGTCCTAAACCACCCTGAAATGGTCCTAAACCACCACAAAATGGTCCTGAACCTGCCTGAAATGTTCCTAAACCAGCCTGAAATGGCCCTAAACCACCACAAAATGGACCCGAAACCACCTAAAATGGCCCAAAACCACCCCAAAATGGGCCTAAAGCACCCTAAAACGGCCCCAAAACACCTTGAAATGGGCCTAAACCATCCCTAAATGGCCTCAAACCAGCCCAAAGTGTACCTAAACCACCCCAAAACAGCCCTAAACCACCCCAAAACAGCCCTAAACCACCCCGTCCCTGTCCATCCTTCTGTCCATCCCATCCCTTATCCCTGTCCCTCCATGTCCCATCCGTATCCCTTACCTCTCTCCCCATCCCATTCCCCATCCCTATCCCTGTCTCTCCCATTCCCCATCCCTATCCCTGTCTATCCCATCTCACTCTCCATCCATCCATCCTCTATCCCTATCTGTCCCCATTCCCTATCCCCCTCTCCCTATCCCCACTCCCTGTTCCTATTTCATTGTCCCCATTCCCTATCCCTATCTCATTATCCCCATTCCCTGTCCCTATTCCCTATCCCTCTCCCTCTCTCATTGTCCCCATTCCCTACCCCTATCTCATTGTCCCCATTGCCTATCCGTCTCTCCCTATTCCCAATCCCTTTCCCCATTACCTATCTCCCCTCTCCTTCTCTCCCCATTCCCATTCCCCCTCTCCCATTCCCTCCCTATCTCCCCATTCCCTATCTCATTATCCCCATTCCCATCTCTCTCTCCTATCTCATTATCCCCATTCCCTCTCCCCCATTTCCTCTCTCCCATTCCCTCTCTCCATTCCCATTCCCTCTTCCATTATCCTCATTCCCATTCCCGTCTCTCCCCATTCCCTCTCTCCCCATTCCCTATCTCCCATTCCCATTCCCTCTTTCATTATCCTCATTCCCATTCCTGTCTCTCCCCATTTCCTCCCATTCCCTCTCTCATTATCCCCATTCCCATTTCCTATCCCCATTCCCTCTCTCCCATTCTCTCTCCCATTATCCCCATTCCTTCTCCCCATTCGCTCTCTCCTTCTCTCCCCACTCCCTCTCTCCCCACTCCCTCTCCCCATTCCCTCTCCCATCCCCCCATTCCCTATCTCTTATCTCCCCATTCCCATCACCCCCATTCCCACCCCCCCATTCCCTCTCTCCCATTCCCTCTCCCTATTCCCTCTCTCATTATCCCCATTCCCTCTCTCCCCATTCCCTCTCCCCATTCCCTCTCATTATTCCCATTCCCTATCCCCCATTTCCTCTCTCCCATTCCCTCTCTCCCATTCCCTCTCCCTATTCCGTCTCATTATCCCCATTCCCTCTCTCCCCATTCCCTCTCTCCCCATTCCCTCTCCCCATTCCCTCTCCCATCCCCCCATTCCCTATCTCTCTCATGTCCCCATTCCCATCCCCCCCATTCCCTATCTCTCATCCCCATCCCCCCATCCCCCATTCCCTCTCTCCCCACCCGCATTCCCACCTCTCTCTCTCTCTCTCTCCCCTCCCCCAGCCCAGGCCACCGCCGCTTTCCAGTCCCGTTTTTCGGACATTTTCCCGTCCAAAGTTTGCCTCCAGCTCAAGATCCGCGAGGTCCGGCAGAAGATCATGCAGGCGGCCACGCCCCCCGAGCAAGCCCCGCCCCCCGAACACGCCCCGCCCCCCGACCAACCCGACGCGCCGGGACCCGCCCCCGCCGCCGCTGACCCCGCCCACAACCCACACGAGGCCACGCCCCCTTCCCCCGCCGCCGCTGCTGCGGGAGGGG
>NW_026914185.1:0-5222 GCF_034315485.1 Pezoporus occidentalis
GTTGTAAGTTACGTAGAGCCGGTATTTGCTGTGTTAGTGTTTATCAAGTATGGGGCTTGGGCTAAGGTTCTTGTCTCACTGTGCTTTATGGCAATGGCTTGTAATACGGGCGGGCTCCAGCAGCAGGGCGGGACGGACGTGGCCGTGGACTTGTACCTGGCCGTCCGGCTGCTCTTCACCGTCCTGGCCCTCGCCCTACTCTCCATCTTCGTGAGGCTGCGGGGAGCCGAGGGGGAGCGGCCCCGGGAGCCGGCGGCAGCCGAACCGGCCCGGGAGAGCGGCCCCGGGGACCAAGCGGCGGCGGGAGCGGGGCCGGAGGCCGCGAGGGGACGGCTGCCGGTGGAGGAGGTCGGGGCGGTCGAGGAGCAGAAACAAGGGGCTGCCGAGCAGCGGGAGAAGGCGGCGGAGAAGCCGAGCCCCGCGGCCGAGCCGAGCCCCGCGGAGGAGCCGAGCCCCGCGGCCGAGCCGAGCCAAGCGACGGCCGAGAGCATTCCCCGGAAGCCGCCTGCCGAGCCCCAGGAGGATGCAGGAGACCAGGCAGCATTTCCCAGCAAGGCAGAGGAGGAAGAGCTGGACTCAGGAAAAGAGAAGCTGATGGTGGGAGAGCCGGCAAGCACAGCGGCTACACCAGCCCCAATGACAAGTACAGCAGCTACACCAGCCCCAATGACAAGTACAGCAGCTACACCAGCCCCAGTGACAAGCACAGCAGCTACACCAGCCCCAGTGACAAGTACAGCAGCATCGTTTGAGAGTTCTGAAGGTTTTGAATGGCCTTTGGGTACCCTTGGGACCTGCCTGCTGATTGTGATGGGGATCAGCATGTTGGCACACACACAGACTGTGTTCTACCCACAACCATTTTGTCTGATCTCAAAAGTTAAGCAGAGTCAGGTTTGGGTCTTGTCTGGGGTTAGACGAGGATATGGGGGGACCAAGAGGTTTTCCCCAAGGCTGGACAGCCAGGAGTGGCAGGGTGTGTGGGACAGTATGGGCAAGTATCTAGTCCACTGGGCCCCTCCAGTGCTTTGGAAGCATTGGAGATGGAAGGCAGCTGTATGGAGTCCCCAGCAACAAGCTGCAGAAACTGCTGAAGGGGACAGTGAATTATTTTGAGCCTGGTGGGCCCAATGCACTTCAGGCCATCAGAGCAGAGATGCAACACAGAGATGGACTCATGATCGAGGGGTGGATTTAGCAATGGACACTATTGCCCAGGTTATTCACGAGTGTGAACACTGCACACAGTCTCTCCTGCTCTGGAAGACTGTTACAAGAGATGGAGCCTGACATCATGGACCAGATGGACTCAGCAGCTTTATAGGGACTGGTCCATGCACTAAGATAAGAGTGCACTGAGATAAGAGTGATGGTATATTGAAAATGTGGGATCTGAGCATGACGTGAATGGTATGGAATAAGGGGTGGATAATGTCCTGGGTTCAGCAGTAGCAGTCATTTTTCCCCTTCTTGGTAGCTGGTGCAGTGCAGTGTTTTGACTTTCAGCTCGGGAACAGAGCTGATAACAAGCGATGTTTTGGTTTGGCCAAGGACTTTGTGAGCCTCATGCTCTGCCAGGGAGGAGGGGGAGCCAGGAGGAAGCAGAGACAGGACACCTGACCCAAGGTAGCCAAAGAGGTATTCCATACCACAGCACGTCATGCCCAGGAGGTAACTGGGAGTTAGCCGGAAGGGCTGGGAGACTGCAGGTTGGAGGAGGTATGAGTCGGAGCTTGGTTGGGCCTGGGGGGCGAGTTATCGGTCGGCTGGTGGTGAGATGATGTATTCTCTTCCCTTGTTATTTCCTTTATCATTATTATCATTGGTGGTAGCTGTAGTGATTTGTGTTATACCTTAGTTACTAAACTGTTCTTATCTCAACCCGTGGGAGTTGCATTCTTTTCGATTCTCCTCTCCGTCCCCCCGAGAGCAGGGGGAGGGCAAGAAAAGGGGGGGAAGTGAGTGAACGAATTACCTGACTGGGTTTAAACCACGACACCATCATTGAAGTCTCTCCTCGGTTTCATACCTAAAAGTCCATTTGAATCCAAATTCTCAGCTGGTCGCTCTCAGCTGCAGGCAGCACAGTGATTACAGCACGAACGTTTGGCTTCTGCTCCCACAGCAGAAGAGCCAGGATTGAAAGCTTGTGCTGGACCTGTTCAGCACACAATCACCTTTACATTGGTGCATCCATCGTTGCTTTCACTGCTCCCTTTCATACAGGAAAAGCATTTGAATGGAATCAGTTCAGAGCCTGCTCTCTGCTGGCAGCAACACAGTCAGCACAGAACGAACAGTGGCATCTGCTCCCACAGCAGAAGAACCAGCAGGGAAAGCTAGTGCTGGGCCTCTTCAGCACACAGGCTGCTTTGCAACGGTGTCACCATCATTGCAGTCTCTCCTCGGTTTCATACCTAAAAGTCCATTTGAATCCAAATTCTCAGCTGGTCTCTCTCAGCTGCAGGCAGCACAGTGATTACAGCACGAACGTTTGGCTTTTGCTCCCACAGCAGAAGAGCCAGGAGGGAAAGCTTGTGCCGGACCTGTTCAGCACACAATCACCTTTACATTGGTGCATCCATCGTTGCTTTCACTGCTCCCTTTCATACAGGAAAAGCATTTGAATGGAATCAGTTCAGAGCCTGCTCTCTGCTGCGCAGCAACACAGTCAGCACAGAATGAACAGTGGCATCTGCTCCCACAGCAGAAGAACCAGCAGGGAAAGCTAGTGCTGGGCCTCTTCAGCACACAGGCTGCTTTGCAACGGTGTCACCATCATTGCAGTCTCTCCTCGGTTTCATACCTAAAACTCCATTTGAATCCAAATTCTCAGCTGGTCGCTTTCAGCTGCCCAGCAGCACAGTGAGTACAGCACGAACGTTTGGCCTCTGCTCCCACAGCAGAAGTGTCAGGATTGAAAGCTTGTGCTGGACCTGTTCAGCACACAATCACCTTTACATTGGTGCATCCATCGTTGCTTTCACTGCTCCCTTTCATACAGGAAAAGCATTTGAATGGAATCAGTTCAGAGCCTGCTCTCTGCTGGCAGCAACACAGTCAGCACAGAACGAACAGTGGCATCTGCTCCCACAGCAGAAGAACCAGCAGGGAAAGCTAGTGCTGGGCCTCTTCAGCACACAGGCTGCTTTGCAACGGTGTCACCATCATTGCAGTCTCTCCTCGGTTTCATACCTAAAAGTCCATTTGAATCCAAATTCTCAGCTGGTCGCTCTCAGCTGCAGGCAGCACAGTGAGTACAGCACGAACGTTTGGCCTCTGCTCCCACAGCAGAAGTGTCAGGATTGAAAGCTTGTGCTGGACCTGTTCAGCACACAATCACCTTTACATTGGTGCATCCATCGTTGCTTTCACTGCTCCCTTTCATACAGGAAAAGCATTTGAATGGAATCAGTTCAGAGCCTGCTCTCTGCTGGCAGCAACACAGTCAGCACAGAAAGAACAGTGGCATCTGCTCCCACAGCAGAAGAACCAGCAGGGAAAGCTAGTGCTGGGCCTCTTCAGCACACAGGCTGCTTTGCAACGGTGTCACCATCATTGCAGTCTCTCCTCGGTTTCATACCTAAAACTCCATTTGAATCCAAATTCTCAGCTGGTCGCTCTCAGCTGCAGGCAGCACAGTGATTACAGCACGAACGTTTGGCTTCTGCTCCCACAGCAGAAGAGCCAGGAGGGAAAGCTTGTGCTGGACCTGTTCAGCACACAATCACCTTTACATTGGTGCATCCATCGTTGCTTTCACTGCTCCCTTTCATACAGGAAAAGCATTTGAATGGAATCAGTTCAGAGCCTGCTCTCTGCTGGCAGCAACACAGTCAGCACAGAAAGAACAGTGGCATCTGCTCCCACAGCAGAAGAACCAGCAGGGAAAGCTAGTGCTGGGCCTCTTCAGCACACAGGCTGCTTTGCAACGGTGTCACCATCATTGCAGTCTCTCCTCGGTTTCATACCTAAAACTCCATTTGAATCCAAATTCTCAGCTGGTCTCTCTCAGCTGCAGGCAGCACAGTGATTACAGCACGAACGTTTGGCTTCTGCTCCCACAGCAGAAGAGCCAGGATTGAAAGCTTGTGCTGGACCTGTTCAGCACACAATCACCTTTACATTGGTGCATCCATCGTTGCTTTCACTGCTCCCTTTCATACAGGAAAAGCATTTGAATGGAATCAGTTCAGAGCCTGCTCTCTGCTGGCAGCAACACAGTCAGCACAGAAAGAACAGTGGCATCTGCTCCCACAGCAGAAGAACCAGCAGGGAAAGCTAGTGCTGGGCCTCTTCAGCACACAGGCTGCTTTGCAACGGTGTCACCATCATTGCAGTCTCTCCTCGGTTTCATACCTAAAAGTCCATTTGAATCCAAATTCTCAGCTGGTCGCTCTCAGCTGCAGGCAGCACAGTGAGTACAGCACGAACGTTTGGCTTCTGCTCCCACAGCAGAAGAGCCAGGATTGAAAGCTTGTGCTGGACCTGTTCAGCACACAATCACCTTTACATTGGTGCATCCATCGTTGCTTTCACTGCTCCCTTTCATACAGGAAAAGCATTTGAATGGAATCAGTTCAGAGCCTGCTCTCTGCTGGCAGCAACACAGTCAGCACAGAAAGAACAGTGGCATCTGCTCCCACAGCAGAAGAACCAGCAGGGAAAGCTAGCGCTGGGCCTCTTCAGCACACAGGCTGCTTTGCAACGGTGTCACCATCATTGAAGTCTCTCCTCGGTTTCATACCTAAAACTCCATTTGAATCCAAATTCTCAGCTGGTCGCTCTCAGCTGCAGGCAGCACAGTGATTACAGCACGAACGTTTGGCTTCTGCTCCCACAGCAGAAGAGCCAGGAGGGAAAGCTTGTGCCGGATGTTCAGCACACAATCACCTTTACATTGGTGCATCCATCGTTGCTTTCACTGCTCCCTTTCATACAGGAAAAGCATTTGAATGGAATCAGTTCAGAGCCTGCTCTCTGCTGGCAGCAACACAGTCAGCACAGAAAGAACAGTGGCATCTGCTCCCACAGCAGAAGAACCAGCAGGGAAAGCTAGCGCTGGGCCTCTTCAAGACTGCAGGTTGGAGGAGGTATGAGTCGGAGCTTGGTTGGGCCTGGGGGGCGAGTTATCGGTCGGCTGGTGGTGAGATGATGTATTCTCTTCCCTTGTTATTTCCTTTATCATTATTATCATTGGTGGTAGCTGTAGTGATTTGTGT
>NW_026914186.1:0-9107 GCF_034315485.1 Pezoporus occidentalis
CTGCACTCTGCTGACCAGTAACGCAGTGCGTAGATGCAGAAGGTTTGGCTTCTGTTCTCACAGCCGAAGAGGCAGGAGGGAAAGGTGGTGCTAGTGATCTTCAGAACAGAGTCAGCTTTGCAACACTATGTCCATCCTTACTCTCAGGGCTCACTTTCCTACGTGAGTTTGCATTTGAATGCTACCTCTCAGGAGCTTGCTGTCTGCTGCCCAGCAGCACACTGAGTAGAGCACGAACTTTTGGCCTCTGTTCTCACAGCCGAAGAGCCAGGAGGGAAAGCTGGGGTGGGAATCTTCAGCACACACTCAGCTTTGCAACGGAGTCACCATCTGTGCTCTCTGAGCTTTCAAACCTAAAAGTGCATTTGAATGCAAGATCTCCAGAGCCTGCTCTCGGCTGCCCAGCAGCATAGTGAGTGGAGCACCAACGTTTGGGTTCTGCTCCCACAGTAGAAGAGCCAGGAGGGAAAGATCGTGCTGGGCCTCTTCAGCACACAGTCAGCTTTACAAGGGTGTCAGCATCATGCCTGTTCACTGCTCACTTTCATACGTAAAAGTCTATTTGAATTGTACCTCTCCGGGGCTTGCTCTAGGGGACCCAGGAGCACAGCGAGGAGGGCACGAACGTTTGCCCTCTGTTCCCACAGCCGAAGACGAATGAAAAAAGCTGGTGCTGGGCCTCTTCAGCACCCAGCTTTGCAACGGTGCCTCCATCATTGCAGTTTCTCCTCGGTTTAATGCCTAAAAGACAATTTGAATAAAAACTGGAGGTCACTCTCAGCTGCCCAGCAGCACAGTGAGTAGAGCACGAACGTTTGGCCTCTGCTCCCACATTAGAAGAGAAAAAAGGGAAAGCTGGTGCTGGGATTCTTCAGCACACAGTCAGCTTTACAACGGTGCCTCCATCATTGCTGTCTCTGCTCACTTTCATACCTGAAAGAGAGTTTGAATGAATCCTCTCGGAAGCCTGCCCTCTGCTGCCCAGCAGCACTCTGAGGAGATCATGAACGTCTGGCCTCTGCTCCCACAGCAGAAGAGCCAGGAGAGAAAGCTGCTTCTGGCAATCTTCAGCACATAGTCAGCTTTGCAACTTTGTCACCAGCAGTGCTGTGGCTCCTCGGTTTCATAGCTAAAAGTTCATTTGAGTCGTACCTCTCCGGATGGTGTCTAAGCTGCCCAGCAGCACAGTGAGTAGAGCACAAACGTTTGGCCTCTGCTCACACAGCCGAAGAGCCAGGAGTGAAAGCTTGTGCTACTAATCTTCAGCACACAGTCAGCTTTGCAAAGGTGCCTCCATTCCTGGTGTCACTGCCCACTTTCAACAGGAAAAACCTCAGAATGCATTCGCTCCAGAGCCTGCTCTCGCCTGCGCAGCAGCACAGTGAGTAGAGCATGAACTTTTGGCCTCTGCTCCCACAGCAGAAGAGCCGGGATGAAAAGCTGGTGCTGGCATTCTTCAGCACAAAGTCAGCTTTGCAACGGTGCCTCCATCATTGCTTTCACTGCTCACTTTCATACCTGAAAGGGAGTTTGAATGAAACCTCTCCGAAGCCTGCACTCTGCTGCCCAGCAACGCAGTGCGTAGATGCAGAAGGTTTGGCTTCTGTTCTCACAGCCGAAGAGGCAGGAGGGAAAGGTGGTGCTAGTGATCTTCAGAACAGAGTCAGCTTTGCAACACTATGTCCATCCTTACTCTCAGGGCTCACTTTCCTACGTGAGTTTGCATGTGAATGCTAGCTCTCAGGAGCTTGCTCTCTGCTGCCCAGCAGCACACTGAGTAGAGCACGAACTTTTGGCCTCTGTTCTCACAGCTGAAGATCCAGCAGGGAAAGCTGGGGTGGGAATCATCAGCACACAGTCAGCTTTGCAACGGAGTCACCATCTGTGCTCTCTGAGCTTTCAAACCTAAAAGTGCATTTGAATGCAAGATCTCCAGAGCCTGCTCTCGGCTGCCCAGCAGCATAGTGAGTAGAGCACCAACGTTTGGGTTCTGCTCCCACAGTAGAAGAGCCAGGAGGGAAAGATCGTGCTGGGCCTCTTCAGCACACAGTCAGCTTTACAAGGGTGTCAGCATCATGCCTGTTCACTGCTCACTTTCATACGTAAAAGTCTATTTGAATTGTACCTCTCCGGGGCTTGCTCTAGGGGACCCAGGAGCACAGCGAGGAGGGCACGAACGTTTGCCCTCTGTTCCCACAGCCGAAGACGAATGAAAAAAGCTGGTGCTGGGCCTCTTCAGCACCCAGCTTTGCAACGGTGCCTCCATCATTGCAGTTTCTCCTCGGTTTAATGCCTAAAAGACAATTTGAATAAAAACTGGAGGTCACTCTCAGCTGCCCAGCAGCACAGTGAGTAGAGCACGAACGTTTGGCCTCTGCTCCCACATTAGAAGAGAAAAAAGGGAAAGCTGGTGCTGGGATTCTTCAGCACACAGTCAGCTTTACAACGGTGCCTCCATCATTGCTGTCTCTGCTCACTTTCATACCTGAAAGAGAGTTTGAATGAATCCTCTCGGAAGCCTGTCCTCTGCTGCCCAGCAGCACTCCGAGGAGATCATGAACGTCTGGCCTCTGCTCCCACAGCAGAAGAGCCAGGAGAGAAAGCTGCTTCTGGCAATCTTCAGCACATAGTCAGCTTTGCAACTTTGTCACCAGCAGTGCTGTGGCTCCTCGGTTTCATAGCTAAAAGTTCATTTGAGTCGTACCTCTCCGGATGGTGTCTAAGCTGCCCAGCAGCACAGTGAGTAGAGCACAAACGTTTGGCCTCTGCTCACACAGCCGAAGAGCCAGGAGTGAAAGCTTGTGCTACTAATCTTCAGCACACAGTCAGCTTTGCAAAGGTGCCTCCATTCCTGGTGTCACTGCCCACTTTCAACAGGAAAAACCTCAGAATGCATTCGCTCCAGAGCCTGCTCTCGGCTGCGCAGCAGCACAGTGAGTAGAGCATGAACTTTTGGCCTCTGCTCCCACAGCAGAAGAGCCGGGATGAAAAGCTGGTGCTGGCATTCTTCAGCACAAAGTCAGCTTTGCAACGGTGCCTCCATCATTGCTTTCACTGCTCACTTTCATACCTGAAAGAGAGTTTGAATGAAACCTCTCCGAAGCCTGCACTCTGCTGCCCAGCAACGCAGTGCGTAGATGCAGAAGGTTTGGCTTCTGTTCTCACAGCCGAAGAGGCAGGAGGGAAAGGTGGTGCTAGTGATCTTCAGAACAGAGTCAGCTTTGCAACACTATGTCCATCCTTACTCTCAGGGCTCACTTTCCTACGTGAGTTTGCATTTGAATGCTACCTCTCAGGAGCTTGCTGTCTGCTGCCCAGCAGCACACTGAGTAGAGCACAAACTTTTGGCCTCTGTTCTCACAGCCGAAGAGCCAGGAGGGAAAGCTGGGGCTGGGAATCTTCAGCACACAGTCAGCTTTGCAACGGAGTCACCATCTGTGCTCTCTGAGCTTTCAAACCTAAAAGTGCATTTGAATGCAAGATCTCCAGAGCCTGCTCTCGGCTGCCCAGCAGCATAGTGAGTAGAGCACCAACGTTTGGGTTCTGCTCCCACAGTAGAAGAGCCAGGAGGGAAAGATCGTGCTGGGCTTCTTCAGCCCACAGTCAGCTTTACAAGGGTGTCAGCATCACGCTTGTTCACTGATCACTTTCATAAGTAAAAGTGTATTTGAATTGTACCTCTCCGGGGCTTGCTCTGGGGGACCCAGGAGCACAGCAAGGAGGGCACGAACATTTGACCTCTGTTCCCACAGCCGAAGACGAATGAAAAAAGCTGGTGCTGGGCCTCTTCAGCACCCAGCTTTGCAACGGTGCCTCCATCATTGCAGTTTCTCCTCGGTTTAATGCCTAAAAGACAATTTGAATAAAACCTGGAGGTCACTCTCAGCTGCCCAGCAGCACAGTGAGTAGAGCACGAACGTTTGGCCTCTGCTCCCACATTAGAAGAGAAAAAAGGGAAAGCTGGTGCTGGGATTCTTCAGCACACAGTCAGCTTTACAACGGTGCCTCCATCATTGCTGTCTCTGCTCACTTTCATACCTGAAAGAGAGTTTGAATGAATCCTCTCGGAAGCCTGCCCTCTGCTGCCCAGCAGCACTCTGAGGAGATCATGAACGTCTGGCCTCTGCTCCCACAGCAGAAGAGCCAGGAGAGAAAGCTGCTTCTGGCAATCTTCAGCACATAGTCAGCTTTGCAACTTTGTCACCAGCAGTGCTGTGGCTCCTCGGTTTCATAGCTAAAAGTTCATTTGAGTCGTACCTCTCCGGATGGTGTCTAAGCTGCCCAGCAGCACAGTGAGTAGAGCACAAACGTTTGGCCTCTGCTCACACAGCCGAAGAGCCAGGAGTGAAAGCTTGTGCTACTAATCTTCAGCACACAGTCAGCTTTGCAAAGGTGCCTCCATTCCTGGTGTCACTGCCCACTTTCAACAGGAAAAACCTCAGAATGCATTCGCTCCAGAGCCTGCTCTCGGCTGCGCAGCAGCACAGTGAGTAGAGCATGAACTTTTGGCCTCTGCTCCCACAGCAGAAGAGCCGGGAGGGAAAGCTGGTGCTGGCATTCTTCAGCACACAGTCAGCTTTGCAACGGTGCCTCCATCATTGCTTTCACTGCTCACTTTCATACCTGAAAGAGAGTTTGAATGAAACCTCTCCGAAGCCTGCACTCTGCTGCCCAGCAACGCAGTGCGTAGATGCAGAAGGTTTGGCTTCTGTTCTCACAGCCGAAGAGGCAGGAGGGAAAGGTGGTGCTAGTGATCTTCAGAACAGAGTCAGCTTTGCAACACTATGTCCATCCTTACTCTCAGGGCTCACTTTCCTACGTGAGTTTGCATTTGAATGCTACCTCTCAGGAGCTTGCTGTCTGCTGCCCAGCAGCACACTGAGTAGAGCACGAACTTTTGGCCTCTGTTCTCACAGCCGAAGAGCCAGGAGGGAAAGCTGGGGTGGGAATCATCAGCACACAGTCAGCTTTGCAACGGAGTCACCATCTGTGCTCTCTGAGCTTTCAAACCTAAAAGTGCATTTGAATGCAAGATCTCCAGAGCCTGCTCTCGGCTGCCCAGCAGCATAGTGAGTAGAGCACCAACGTTTGGGTTCTGCTCCCACAGTAGAAGAGCCAGGAGGGAAAGATCGTGCTGGGCTTCTTCAGCACACAGTCAGCTTTACAAGGGTGTCAGCATCACGCTTGTTCACTGATCACTTTCATAAGTAAAAGTGTATTTGAATTGTACCTCTCCGGGGCTTGCTCTGGGGGACCCAGGAGCACAGCGAGGAGGGCACGAACGTTTGACCTCTGTTCCCACAGCCGAAGACGAATGAAAAAAGCTGGTGCTGGGCCTCTTCAGCACCCAGCTTTGCAACGGTGCCTCCATCATTGCAGTTTCTCCTCGGTTTAATGCCTAAAAGACAATTTGAATAAAAACTGGAGGTCACTCTCAGCTGCCCAGCAGCACAGTGAGTAGAGCACGAACGTTTGGCCTCTGCTCCCACATTAGAAGAGAAAAAAGGGAAAGCTGGTGCTGGGATTCTTCAGCACACAGTCAGCTTTACAACGGTGCCTCCATCATTGCTGTCTCTGCTCACTTTCATACCTGAAAGAGAGTTTGAATGAATCCTCTCGGAAGCCTGCCCTCTGCTGCCCAGCAGCACTCTGAGGAGATCATGAACGTCTGGCCTCTGCTCCCACAGCAGAAGAGCCAGGAGAGAAAGCTGCTTCTGGCAATCTTCAGCACATAGTCAGCTTTGCAACTTTGTCACCAGCAGTGCTGTGGCTCCTCGGTTTCATAGCTAAAAGTTCATTTGAGTCGTACCTCTCCGGATGGTGTCTAAGCTGCCCAGCAGCACAGTGAGTAGAGCACAAACGTTTGGCCTCTGCTCACACAGCCGAAGAGCCAGGAGTGAAAGCTTGTGCTACTAATCTTCAGCACACAGTCAGCTTTGCAAAGGTGCCTCCATTCCTGGTGTCACTGCCCACTTTCAACAGGAAAAACCTCAGAATGCATTCGCTCCAGAGCCTGCTCTCGGCTGCGCAGCAGCACAGTGAGTAGAGCATGAACTTTTGGCCTCTGCTCCCACAGCAGAAGAGCCGGGAGGAAAAGCTGGTGCTGGCATTCTTCAGCACAAAGTCAGCTTTGCAACGGTGCCTCCATCATTGCTTTCACTGCTCACTTTCATACCTGAAAGAGAGTTTGAATGAAACCTCTCCGAAGCCTGCACTCTGCTGCCCAGCAACGCAGTGCGTAGATGCAGAAGGTTTGGCTTCTGTTCTCACAGCCGAAGAGGCAGGAGGGAAAGGTGGTGCTAGTGATCTTCAGAACAGAGTCAGCTTTGCAACACTATGTCCATCCTTACTCTCAGGGCTCACTTTCCTACGTGAGTTTGCATTTGAATGCTACCTCTCAGGAGCTTGCTGTCTGCTGCCCAGCAGCACACTGAGTAGAGCACGAACTTTTGGCCTCTGTTCTCACAGCCGAAGAGCCAGGAGGGAAAGCTGGGGTGGGAATCATCAGCACACAGTCAGCTTTGCAACGGAGTCACCATCTGTGCTCTCTGAGCTTTCAAACCTAAAAGTGCATTTGAATGCAAGATCTCCAGAGCCTGCTCTCGGCTGCCCAGCAGCATAGTGAGTAGAGCACCAACGTTTGGGTTCTGCTCCCACAGTAGAAGAGCCAGGAGGGAAAGATCGTGCTGGGCCTCTTCAGCACACAGTCAGCTTTACAAGGGTGTCAGCATCATGCCTGTTCACTGCTCACTTTCATAAGTAAAAGTCTATTTGAATTGTACCTCTCCGGGGCTTGCTCTAGGGGACCCAGGAGCACAGCGAGGAGGGCACGAACGTTTGCCCTCTGTTCCCACAGCCGAAGACGAATGAAAAAAGCTGGTGCTGGGCCTCTTCAGCACCCAGCTTTGCAACGGTGCCTCCATCATTGCAGTTTCTCCTCGGTTTAATGCCTAAAAGACAATTTGAATAAAACCTGGAGGTCACTCTCAGCTGCCCAGCAGCACAGTGAGTAGAGCACGAACGTTTGGCCTCTGCTCCCACATTAGAAGAGAAAAAAGGGAAAGCTGGTGCTGGGATTCTTCAGCACACAGTCAGCTTTACAACGGTGCCTCCATCATTGCTGTCTCTGCTCACTTTCATACCTGAAAGAGAGTTTGAATGAATCCTCTCGGAAGCCTGCCCTCTGCTGCCCAGCAGCACTCTGAGGAGATCATGAACGTCTGGCCTCTGCTCCCACAGCAGAAGAGCCAGGAGAGAAAGCTGCTTCTGGCAATCTTCAGCACATAGTCAGCTTTGCAACTTTGTCACCAGCAGTGCTGTGGCTCCTCGGTTTCATAGCTAAAAGTTCATTTGAGTCGTACCTCTCCGGATGGTGTCTAAGCTGCCCAGCAGCACAGTGAGTAGAGCACAAACGTTTGGCCTCTGCTCACACAGCCGAAGAGCCAGGAGTGAAAGCTTGTGCTACTAATCTTCAGCACACAGTCAGCTTTGCAAAGGTGCCTCCATTCCTGGTGTCACTGCCCACTTTCAACAGGAAAAACCTCAGAATGCATTCGCTCCAGAGCCTGCTCTCGCCTGCGCAGCAGCACAGTGAGTAGAGCATGAACTTTTGGCCTCTGCTCCCACAGCAGAAGAGCCGGGAGGGAAAGCTGGTGCTGGCATTCTTCAGCACACAGTCAGCTTTGCAACGGTGCCTCCATCATTGCTTTCACTGCTCACTTTCATACCTGAAAGAGAGTTTGAATGAAACCTCTCCGAAGCCTGCACTCTGCTGACCAGTAACGCAGTGCGTAGATGCAGAAGGTTTGGCTTCTGTTCTCACAGCCGAAGAGGCAGGAGGGAAAGGTGGTGCTAGTGATCTTCAGAACAGAGTCAGCTTTGCAACACTATGTCCATCCTTACTCTCAGGGCTCACTTTCCTACGTGAGTTTGCATTTGAATGCTACCTCTCAGGAGCTTGCTGTCTGCTGCCCAGCAGCACACTGAGTAGAGCACGAACTTTTGGCCTCTGTTCTCACAGCCGAAGAGCCAGGAGGGAAAGCTGGGGTGGGAATCTTCAGCACACACTCAGCTTTGCAACGGAGTCACCATCTGTGCTCTCTGAGCTTTCAAACCTAAAAGTGCATTTGAATGCAAGATCTCCAGAGCCTGCTCTCGGCTGCCCAGCAGCATAGTGAGTGGAGCACCAACGTTTGGGTTCTGCTCCCACAGTAGAAGAGCCAGGAGGGAAAGATCGTGCTGGGCCTCTTCAGCACACAGTCAGCTTTACAAGGGTGTCAGCATCATGCCTGTTCACTGCTCACTTTCATACGTAAAAGTCTATTTGAATTGTACCTCTCCGGGGCTTGCTCTAGGGGACCCAGGAGCACAGCGAGGAGGGCACGAACGTTTGCCCTCTGTTCCCACAGCCGAAGACGAATGAAAAAAGCTGGTGCTGGGCCTCTTCAGCACCCAGCTTTGCAACGGTGCCTCCATCATTGCAGTTTCTCCTCGGTTTAATGCCTAAAAGACAATTTGAATAAAAACTGGAGGTCACTCTCAGCTGCCCAGCAGCACAGTGAGTAGAGCACGAACGTTTGGCCTCTGCTCCCACATTAGAAGAGAAAAAAGGGAAAGCTGGTGCTGGGATTCTTCAGCACACAGTCAGCTTTACAACGGTGCCTCCATCATTGCTGTCTCTGCTCACTTTCATACCTGAAAGAGAGTTTGAATGAATCCTCTCGGAAGCCTGTCCTCTGCTGCCCAGCAGCACTCTGAGGAGATCATGAACGTCTGGCCTCTGCTCCCACAGCAGAAGAGCCAGGAGAGAAAGCTGCTTCTGGCAATCTTCAGCACATAGTCAGCTTTGCAACTTTGTCACCAGCAGTGCTGTGGCTCCTCGGTTTCATAGCTAAAAGTTCATTTGAGTCGTACCTCTCCGGATGGTGTCTAAGCTGCCCAGCAGCACAGTGAGTAGAGCACAAACGTTTGGCCTCTGCTCACACAGCCGAAGAGCCAGGAGTGAAAGCTTGTGCTACTAATCTTCAGCACACAGTCAGCTTTGCAAAGGTGCCTCCATTCCTGGTGTCACTGCCCACTTTCAACAGGAAAAACCTCAGAATGCATTC
>NW_026914187.1:0-11380 GCF_034315485.1 Pezoporus occidentalis
CGCCCGAACAGGGACACGGACTACAGGGCCCTGGTCGCTGGGGACCCGGATTACAGGGCCCCGACTAGCGGGGACCCGGATTACAGGGCCCTGACTAGCGGGGACCTGGGATACAGGGCCCCGGTCGACGGGGACCTGGATACAGGGCCCCGACTAGCGGGGACCCGGAATAAAGGGCCCCGGTCGACGGGGACCTGGATACAGGGCCCCGACTAGCGGGGACCCGGAATACAGGGCCCCGGTCGACGGGGACCCGGAACGGCAAGTGAGCGGCGCCGGCTGCAGCGGCCGGAAAGCGCGGGCAATGCTGCTGCGGTGGCGTGACGGACCCGGGTGCTTGGACTAACCGAAAGGAGTCCGCTGCTGGGGCGAACCAGACACTGCTGCGTCGGGAGGCCGATCCGGAGACCGAGGTTACAGGACAACCCAGAAGAAGACGATCCGGAAAAGGCTGGCCATGAAAATGGACCGAGAGGTAGCCCTGGACTTATTACAGTGCTTTTTATAAAAGCGGGGAACTGAGCCCTGAACTTTTTACAGTGCTTTTTTAGAAAAGAGGGGAATTGAGCCTGAGACTCTAAAGCAGCTAGCAGGTCTAGTGGCTAGGGAAGGCTAAGAGATTTTTTTTGCAGATCCTAATACAATATTTGAGGAGAGTGAGTGGCGAAAGTTTGGTGATGAACTATTTGACTCAGTGCTTAATGATTATAAAAAGGCAAAGAAACTCAGTAAACCACGGAGGGAAGTAATGAACTGTATAAAAAGATACAAGGCAGAAAAGAAAACTGCCGCGGTAGCAACGGAGAAACTAGGAAAAGACGTCCCCGGTCGGTTGAAACCGGGGGAAGATTACAACTCGTTTCCCCCAACTCGCAGGAGCACAGGGCTTCCCACCCCCGCCTTCCTTTTCTCCCCCTCCTTCTTCATCAGAAGGTGCAGTGGAGGAGGTGTAACCCCCTGCTCCCCCACCACCCCAGTTCCGAAAGTAGGGACTTTGAAAAGGACAGAGAAAGTATATTAGAAGGTATACGTATGATAAAAGTCGAGGAATCCGAAAGAAAGAGGGCGGTGCCTCGGCGCCGGATCGATTGCGGCGCCACTGTGAAGCACGCAGTAGAAAATAGGGATCATGCGCGAGCGGGAGATTTAAAGGAACTGCGAGCCTCTCCAACCCACTATGCCCTAGAGTGAAAAAATTTTTAACTCAGTCACGGAGGAGCCAGGTCTGCAGATGGCCACATACCGAACGAGAGACATCTGATAAGAAAGACACAGCTGCAAGCAACGGAGACCCCGAGTTCGGCACAGGATCAGCCCCCGAGTCCCCTGAATCCGAGCCAGATTTATATCCTCTGCTTCCAGACCCTGACTCTTTGTCTCCCGGGTCGGTCTGCTCAGACTTACTGGCCCTGGAGACGCTCAGTTGTAACAATGGGTAACCAAATATGTGATCATTACTGGGGAATTTTCTGCAATGGACATCTTTGCATATCCTGTGTTTACTACGCAGCAGGGGGCTAAAGAGTGGGAAGCTCTTGATCTCAAAATAGTTAAGGAGGCCTGACAAACGGTGACCACGTATGCATTAAAATCCTCTTCTACTCAAGCTGTATATGTTATGATTTTTTCTTGCAATTGACAGGGGGAGCCCATACAGTTTCTCTGTGATACTCATGTATTAGAAGTTGGTAAATATAAGTATGTCCAGGTTTCTGTCAACCCTTGGAGACCTCTGTAGATACTGCTGGCCACTTCTTCCAGCACAGACTGGCCACCTGTGTCGGAATGAGTGTGCATTTTGGTCAGTATAAAAGCCCAAGCCTCATATGATGTGGGGGAGGCAGAGCCTCTGCGGGGACGCCCGCTAAGGTTGAGCCTGTCACCTCGCACTGCAATGATGCTTCTCGGAGCTGGTTTGCTGTTAGTCTCCACAGGGTCCTTGTGCCACGTTCTGTACGTGGGACTGTAGTGGGAGTAATGATGGCTTTTGCAGGGCCAAAAAAAAAAAAAAAAAAAAGAGGGGAGAGAGAGTAATGATGTTACATTTACCATCAACCTGTCTACTTCCGAAGAACTGATAACCTGGGGGAGGGGGTATATTTGTGCCCTCCTGCCTACAGGTCCATGGCAACTGTCTGCAAAGTTTGTGAAGCCCTGCCATGAGCTGGACAGATGAATGGATAAACCTGATGCCTCAGCTACAGGAGCTGACTGTGATTACCCCAAGCAGAATGAGATAGAGGAAGAGAAAGAACGAACAACTGCAAAACATCACTTGGGGACAACTGAAAAGTAACAGCCTGAATATGTGTGCTTGTAAAGTAGCTATATTAGAGGTTGTGATTTTGTGTATAAAACCACCTGTATGTACTAGCTAGTTGCTAATAAGAAACTGCACCTTGTATTGTATAGATTTGTCACTTGTAAAAGAGATGTTAGAGTATGGAAATTTGCAGTAGCTGCTAGAAAATGCTAAGGCAAAAGCTAGAAAAATTTTAATACAATGGTAGTGTTATAAAGCAGGTGATGGAACAAATTAAGAGGGTGGGAGAATTCCACTGGTAAGAAATTTCTTTGGCTAGTCCTTCACTGCCATCAGCATCTTCAACATGCTGCTGCACCCAGTAATAGTTACTCTGCTAATGTAAATGTGTGTGTGCCTTGCTGTAGTAGCGACTTGTTACTGGATAAAACAAAAGGGGGGAGATGTGGAGACAGTGTTCTCACAGGAGAATGCATAATTGGTACATAAACTTTGAATAGTCCTGAAAGATACAGCAAGGCCATGAGAGGCCTGAAGAAGCTTAAGCAAGCAAGATAAGAGGCTGGAATTCACCAAGTTAATGAGAACTGTGGACTGTTGGCAAGCTTTCAAGGTTGAGTTCTCACACCTGTGTTTAACCAATTATATGTTAGTCACTAAGGGTCTTCAAAACATGTATCCAATCATAATATGCCAAATCACTGTAAGTGCTTCAGCCGGGGCCTTGGCTCAACTAAGCAGACTGGGTTGCTGAGTTGCTAAGCAGACAATTCTACATCGAAGGCAATTCCTGATTTGTTTTAAGGTTGACTCTGTAAGACGTGCAACACTGCAGAACCTTTTGTTGTTGGAACAGGGACATGGATGTGAAGAGTTTGATGGAATGTGTTGTATGAGTTTCTCTGATTATGCTAATTCGATGCACGAACAGCTGAGAACCCTGGCTCAGCTTACCCAGCAATAGTAAATGAGCAATATCCTAAGAATAACTAGATGGTTGTCTTCACGGGGCATTACAGGTTGAGTCAAACACTGTTGTTTGAAGTATTGTACTTATGTATCATTGTTAGGTTAATCATCGTAGCTATTAGACTTGCCCCCAGCACCCATAGCAACTACAGCACCCATAGAGCCCACAGTACCCATAGCATGCATTGCACCCATACCACCCCCCACCACTGCCAGCAACCACAACAGCTCCAGTGCACCCAGTCATCCTAGCACCTATAGAAACCCCAGCACCCACAGAACCCCTCAGCACCCTTAGCACTATATAGCTCCGGTATCGGGGTCCTAGTGCCCGCCCGCTGCCTCCTCCCTGTCAGGAACCGGTCCCAGGGCCCGCCCCCTATAGCGCCGGAATCAGGGTCCTAGTGCCCGCCCGCTGCCTCACGCATCAGGGTCCTAGTGCACCCCTGCTGCCTCCTGCCTGGCAGGGACAGGTCCCAGGCCCCCCCCCCCATAACTCCGTGCCGCAGAAAACACATGGACTCAGTCAGAGATCAATATGATCAGACAAAAGCCATTTTTTACAAAGCCGTAACTCCTTTTATACTATTTCTTACATGCACTTACAGTGATTTAGCATATTATGATTGGATATATGTCTTGAAGACCCTTACTGATTAACATATAATTGGTTAAGCACAGGTGTGGGAACTTGACCTCGAAAGCTTGCCAACAGTCCACAGTTCTCATTACCTCGGTGAATTCCAGCTTCTTCTTATCTTGCTTGTTCAGGCTTCCTCGGGCCTCTCATGGCCTTGCTGCATCTTTCAGGATTATTCAGAGTTTATGTACCAATTATCCATTCTCCTGTGAGAACACTGCCTCCACATCTCCCCCTTTTTGTTTTATATATGTTTTGGGTGACCCTACTTGAGCAGGGGATTTGGCCTAGATCATATCTCCAATATATGACAACTACAGGCTGCTGGGCCTGCCCCTTTTTTCTGCTGTATGACTCTCTGGTAACAGGGGAGGCCATCCTTCACATCAAGGTCTGGCATGGCATGTGTCCCCACTGCCAACAGTGGAGCCCAAACAGCCCAAAAAGAGGACAAAACCACTCCAAAACCACCACAGAACGACCCCAAAAGCACCCTGAACTGCTTCTCCTAGGGCATACAGGGTCAGAGCCCCAAACTAACCCCAAAAGAGGCCACAAGTACCCCAAATCCACCCCCAAAACCACCTTGTCCTGCTTCTCCTATGCAATACAGAGTCAGAGCCCCAAAATAGCCCGAAAACAGAACAAAAACACCCCAAACCACACCAAAACCACCTTGTCCTGCTTCTCCTATGCGACACAAGGTCCGAATCCCAAAACAGGACATAAACAAACCAAAACCACCCTAAAACCACCCCAAAACCACCTTGCCCTGCTTCTCCTATGGGATACGGGGTCAGAGCCCCAAAACAGGACAAAACCAGGGCAAAAACAATGCAAAAAATCCCCAAAACCACACCCAAAACCACCTTGTCCTACTTCTCCTATGGGATACAGGGTAGGAGACCCAAAAGAGACCCAGAAGAGAAGAAAAACACCCCAAAACACCCAAAACCACTCCCAAAACACCCCCAAACCACCCAAAAACCACCTTGCCCTGCTTCTCCTAAGGGACACAGGGTCAGACCCCAAAAAAGCCCCAAAACAGGCCAAAACCAATGAAAAACCAACTCGAAACACCCAAAACAGCCCCAAAACAACCCAAAACCACCCTAAAACCACCTTGTCCTGCTTCTCCTATGAGATACAGGGTCAGAGCCGGAAAACAGGACAAAAGAATGCCAAAACATCCAAAACTCCCCAAACCACCCCAAAACCACCTTGTCCTGCTTCTTCTGTAGGATACAGGTTCAGAGTCCCAAAAAGCACCCAAAACAGGCCAAAACCAAACCAAAACCACCTGCAAAACCAGCCAAAAAACACCTTGTCCTGCTTCTGCTATGGGATACAGGGTCAGAGCTCCCAAACAGCCCCAAAACAGGACAAATCACTCCAAAACCCCCAAAACACTCCCAAACCACCCCAAAACCACCTTCTCCTGCTTCTCCAATGGGATACAGGGTCAGAGCCCCAAAACAGGACAAAAACGGGTGCCAACGGGGGAATGTGGGGATTTGGGGGGGTCCTGATGGGCTTGGGGGGGTCTGGGAAGTGGAATTTGATGGTTATGGGGAGGGGTTGGGGTCCCTAAAGGGTCCCAGCGCCGCTTTTTGGGGAGGGATGAGGGATATCTGGGGGTCCTGGAGGGGGATTTTGGGTCTATAGTGGATGACATGGGGGAGTTTGGGGCTTTAGGGGGAATTTTGGGGGTTCAGCGGTGCTGGGAGGGGGATCTGGGGGTTATGAATGGGTTTGGTGTTAAGGGAGAGGCTTGTGGGGAAAAATGGGGCGATATTTAAGGTGTTTGGGGGTCTTGGGGGGTATTTGGGTCCCTCCCATGGCTTTGGGGTCCCTCATTTCCTTGTGTCCCCCCCTCCATCCCTTCCAGTCCCGTCGCTGGATCCAGCTCCGGGCTCTGCCCGCATCCAATGGGAAGCTCCAGGCGCAGCTGCGCCCCCTGCAGGCCCAGGTGAGGAAAGACGGGGAGGGAGGAGGAGGGGCTGGGGGGGCGTGGCATCAACCCTTTGGCCCCGCCCCTTTCAGGCCCTAGGGAGAAGGGCGGGGGCTGCTGGAAGCGCTGAGCATGCTGGACTAAAAGGACACAAATTAAGTAGGCCCCACATTAATAACATGTAAATAAGGAAGTAACGTGTAAATAAGGTCAGCCCTACATGAAGTGTGTGTGGATAAAGCAGGTCCTACGCTAATTGCATGTAAATAAGGGGGGGGTAACGATGGTGGGATGAGAAATGGGGAGGGATGGAGGGAGAGGGGGAGAAATGGCAGGAATGTGGGGAATGGGGGTGGGAAAAAGGGGGAGGGGGAGTGGGGGGCATAAGTGGGGCAGGGGAGAAGATGGGGATGTGGTGGGGGAGGGGAAGAGGGGAAAAAACGGGGGGGGGGGGGAGGGGCGAGGAAAGCCCCCATATTCAGCCCCATGGGGGGCAGCCGGGAGGGGGATAAACGGGGACACGAGTTGGGGAGCTCAGAGCTGATTGGCTGGGTGGCCTGGCGACGCGCGGGAAGCGGTACGGGGAGACCCCGTTGCTAGGCAACGGAGGCATCCAACCCGGAAGTGCGGAGAGCATCGCGGAACGGGGATGCGGAAAGGCCGAAACACGGGGGGGGGGGGGGAGAGGGGGCCTCGATTTCCTGTGAAATCTTTATTTATTGGTTAAGTTTCCTTTTTATACATTCTTAAGGTGACCCCTCCCCCCCCCCCCCCCCCTTTACATCGGTGTCAATAAGGCTTCGGATAGACCCCCCCCCATCCCCCCTTTATCCTCCCCTCTCCCATCCCGGGTATAACGAGGGGGGCAGGTGCCACACCCCGACACCCCCGGGTGGGGGATGGGAGGTTGTGTCCATTGGGCACCCTCCCCCACATCCACGCCCCCCGTTTTGGGGTGCTGGGGAGGAGGTGAGGCCCATCCCCCCCCCTTCCCCACAGTTCATCAACAGGCACTTAATGACCCCCCCCCGCACCTTCCCCGCCCACCCCACCCCCGTTTTTGGTTACATGAAGCCGTTTCTACAGGGAACCCCCCAAAACCCACGCACGCACCCACAATGTGTTTGAGGCCAACACTAAAACAGGATTGCAAAGTCAAAGAACACGGACCTGGATGCGCAGGGCAGCCCCGGGAGATGCAGCCTCCCGAGGGAGGGGAGGGCTCTCCTCTGCACTGGTTACTGCAGGGCTCTCCCTCCTTAAAGAGCCCACGCTCAGCCAGCTCCAAGCCCCAAAGGCACGGGCAGGGACACCTTCCACTAGAGCAGCTTGCTCCACGGCCCTGTGTCTCTGTGCACTCCCAGGGCATCCTGGGGATACCCCTAGAGAATCCCAGAGAATGCCTGCAGCACCTCCAGAGCACCCCATGGACCCAGTCAGAGCTCATGCATCACAATGACCTTGGGGACATGGAGACCACAGGGGTGGCTGATTCTGGAACTCCCCGTGTTCAGGTGTGTGAGGTCACAGAACCCCACAGAACCCTCCAGCAGAGGCACCGGGAGACGACAGCTGCCCCACGGAACACAAGCTACCGGTGGAGGAGGCAAGAGCAGCTCCTCTGGTGGTTCCCGTCTTGGTGTCTCGGAGCCGGTGCCGCCTGTGGACACAGGAGCGTGGAAGGAGGTGGGTGGCGATGGCGATCTTGGGGTGCTGTAGGAGTTGCCAGAACACCTCAAGAGACTTCCCCAGAGTGGCTGCTTTGGACTCGGTGTGTGAGTTGGGCTGGCTGAGCCGGCAGCGGAGCGCTGCGGCTGCCGAGGGATGATCCTGGGATCTGCCCTCATTTCTTGTGGGGAGAGCAAGGGCCTGTGGGGATGGGCCAAGGGGGAAGGATTTTAACGTGACAGAGAGGGGAGATTGAGATGAGATCTTAGAAGTTGTTCCCTGTGAGGGTGGTGGGACAGTGGCACAGGGTGCCCAGAGAAGCTGTGGCTGCCCCATGGCTGGCAGTGTTCAAGACAGAGCTGAAAATACCCTGACTCTTTCCTTGGTACATGATTGAGTTGCAGGTTTTATTCCATTTTTGGCTAAATCTGAACTATTTATGGAAGTTTCTAGCCTATTTTAAGCTTTTCCTAGCTATTTCTTAACTGGTTCAGGCTGTTTCGAACCCTTTTTTCCCCAATTCTAACACTTTTTGAGCCATTTTGACCTATTCCAAACTTTTTTGTCCATTTCTTACTAATTTCTTGCCATTTCTAACCCATTTTTGCTCTTTCCTGACTCGGTTTGAGCCATTTTTGGCCATTCCTAACCCAGTGTTGCCAATTTCTAACCCATTTTAAGTCTGGCTATTTCTAAAAAAATTATGGCCATTTCTATCCTAATTTTGGCCATTTCTTACCAGTTTTAAGCTTTTTTTTTTGGCTATTCCTAGTCCATTCTTGCCTGCTTGTCTCCTGTTTGAAGCATTTTTTACCACTTCTAAACAATTGATGACCATTTCTATCTTATTTTTGCCCATGTCTTACCAGTTTTAAGCCATTTTTGGCAATTCCTAAAGAATTCATGGCCATTTCTAGCCTGGTTTCAGCTTTTCTTAGCTATTTCTTAACTGGCTTGAGCTATTTCTAACCTTTTTTTTGCCCAATTCTAACTGTTTTTAAGCCATTATGGCCATTTCCAAACCGTTCTTGTCCTGTACTTACCAATTTCTTTCTAACCCTTTTTTTGGCCTTCCCTACCTTGGTTTAACCCATTTTTGGCCCTTTCTGACCCACTTTAACTTTTTTTTGGCTATTTCTAAACAATGGCTGGTCATTCTCACCTTATTTTTGCCCATTTCTTACCTGGTTTATGCCATTTTTGGCTAATGCTTCACTTTTTTATGGGAGTTTCTAGCCTGGTTTAAGCTTTTCTTACCTATTTCTAAACTGGCTTGAGCTATTTCTAACCCTTTTTTGCGCAATACTGACTCTTTTTAAGTCATTTTGGCCATTCCCAAACCATTTCTGTCCAGTTCTTTCTGTCCAATTTTTTTTTCTGTTCCTAACACAGCTTTTGCCCTTTCCTGACTTGGTTTAAACCATTTTTGGCTTTTTCTAACACATTTTAGGTCATTTTTGGCTATTTCTAAACAATTGCTGGTCATTCTTACCTTTTTTTGCCCATTTCTTGCCAGTTTTAAGCCATTTTCTGGTGATTTCTGAACTATTTATGGAAGTTTCTAGCCTGGTTTAAGCTTTTCTTACCTATTTCTAAACTGGCTTGAGCTATATCTAACCCTTTTTTGCGCAATACTGACTCATTTTAAGTCATTTTGGCCATTCCCAAACCATTTCTCAACATTTCTTACCAATTTCTTTGTATTTCTAACCTGGTTTTGCCCTTTCCTGACTTGGTTTAAACCATTTTTGGTTCTTTCTAAACCATTTTAAGTCTTTTTTGGCTATTTCCAAGCAATTGCTGGTCATTCTTATCTTATTTTTGCCCATTTTTTCTTGCAGGTTTTATTCCATTTTTGGCTAAATCTGAACTATTTATGGAAGTTTCTAGCCTGGTTTAAGCTTTTCTTAGCTATTTCTAAACTGGCTTGAGCTATATCTAACCCTTTTTTTGCGCAATACTGACTCTTTTTAAGCTGTTTTGGCCATTCCCAAACCCTTTCTGTCCAGTTCTTACCAATTTCTTTCTATTTCTAACCTGGTTTTGCCCTTTCCTGACTTGGTTTAAACCATTTTTAGCCCTTTCTAACTCATTTTAAGTCTTTTTTGGCTATTTCTAAGCAACTACTGGTCGTTCTTACCTTATTTTTGCCCTTTTTTTGCAGGTTTTATTCTTTTTTTGGCTAAATGTGAACTATTTATGGAAGTTTCTAGCCTGGTTTAAGCTTTTCTTACCTATTTCTAAACTGGCTTGAGCTATATCTAACCCTTTTTTTTGTGCAATACTGACTCTTTTTAAGTCATTTTGGCCATTCCCAAACCCTTTCTGTCCGGGTCTTACCAATTTCTTTCTATTTGTAACCTGGTTTTGCCCTTTCCTCACTTGGTTTAAACCATTTTTGGCCCTTTCTAACCCATTTTAAGTATTTTTTGGCTATTTCTAAGCAATTGCTGGTCATTCTTATCTTATTTTTGCCCATTTCTTGCAGGTTTTAAGCCATTTTATTGCAATTTCTGAACTCTTTATGGAAGTTTCTATCCTGGTTTAAGCTTTTCCTACCTATTTCTAAACTGGCTTGAGCTATATCTAACCCTTTTTTTTGCGCAGTACTGACTCTTTTTAAGCCCTTTTGGCCATTCCCAAACCCTTTCTGTCCAGTTCTTACCAATGTCTTTCTATTTCTAACCTGGTTTTGCCCTTTCCTCACTTGGTTTAAACCATTTTTGGCCCTTTCTAACCCATTCTAAATCTTTTTTTGGCTATTTCTAAACAATTGCTGGTCATTCTCATCTTATTTTTGCCTATTTCTTAGTAATTTTATGCGTTGTTGACTAATTGTGAACTGTTTCTTGCCATTTCCAGCCTGGTTTAACCTTTTCCTAGCGATTTCTAAACTAGCTTGAGCTATTTCTAACTCTTTTTTGTGCAGTACTGACTTTGTAAGCCATTTTGGCCATTTCCAAACCATTTTTCAACTGTTCTTACCAATGGATTTCTGTTTCTAAACCATTTTTGCCCTTTCCTCACTTGGTTTAAACCATTTTTGGCTCTTTCTGACCCTTTTAAGGTTTTTTTTGGCTATTTCTAAACAATGGCTGATCATTCTTACCTTATTTTTGCCCATTTCTTGCCCACTTGAAGCCATTTTATGGCAATTTCTGAACTATTTATGGAAGATTCTAGTCTGGTTTAAGCTTTTCTTAGCTATTTCTAAACTGGCTTGAGCTATTTCTAACCCTTTTTTTGCGCAATATTGACTCTTTTAAAGCCATTTTGGCCATTTTCAAACCACTTTTCTCCATTTCTTACAAATTTCTTTCTATTTCTAACCTCTTTTGGCCCTTTCCTGACTTGGTTTAACCCATTTTTGCTTCTTTATAACCCATTTTAAATGTTTCTTTTCGCTATTTCTAAGCAATTGCTGGTCATTCTTACCTTATTTTTGCTCATTTCTTGCAGGTTTTATTCCATTTTTGGCTAAATGTGAACTATTTATGGAAGTTTCTAGCCTGGTTTAAGCTTTTCTTACCTATTTCTAAACCATTTTTGGCTCTTTCTGACCCTTTTAAGGTTTTTTTTTGGCTATTTCGAAACAATTGCTGGTCATTCTTACTTTATTTTTTGGCTATTTTTTCTTGCAGGTTTTATTCCATTTTTTGCTAAATGTCAACTATTTATGGAAGTTTCCAGCCTGGTTTAAACTTTTCTTACCTATTTTAAGAGCTATATCATTTTGGCCATTCCCAAACCCTTTCTGTCCAGTTCTTACCAATTTCTTTCTATTTCTAACCTGGTTTAGAACAAGTCCACCTGGTTCCTGGTGTGGTGTTTTATTTATTTATTTAAGTATATTTTCTGTCTTAAATCTAAAACTGAAAGGTCAGAGTCC
>NW_026914188.1:0-5201 GCF_034315485.1 Pezoporus occidentalis
AAAAGCTATAAATAGCTCATCTGTTCATCTTGGCTTAGGAAATATTTGGGGAATTGCTGCTGTCTCAGAATAACAAGTTTGTCCATTTTACAGTGTAAGTCTGTCTCCAACAACAATCTCTTGCACGAAAAAGGCTTCAGCTAACAGCTAGAAACTGCTAAATATTTAGGGCAAGTTCTTTGAATGTGATACTGGTTTTTTTTTCCTGTTTGTTTTCTGGCAAACCCTTCATAGAAAGTTGATATAACAAACCTGAGACAGAAGGAAACTCCATAACGTGAAGAAAATTCAGGAGTAAAAAGGTGTCTTCAATTTGTCATCAAAATAGATTGAACACACAGGAAGGAGGAAGGGAAGGGGGCAGGATGTCAGCCTTCCAGAATCATTATCAGCTAGTATTCCACATTCAGATTAGGTTCTTTTTTCTGCTACATATTAGTCCTGCATAAAGTGACCTCAAAACTAAGGAAGTGATGGGGTAGTTGATGACATCTTTATTAAATCTTGCTTTCCACTTCAGTTTTAGTATATGAAGAATCTGCAAAAGCTTGTGAAGGTCAAATTAGATTTAGAATAAGAGTAATTTTGCATCAAAATCATGTTTATTCTTCATGTGTGAAATGTTTTACAAACAACTGTTGGAAATACTAAGATGTATGATTGTTAAAGTGAACACTTTAAAAAAATCATAGATAAAAAAAATCATACGAAACCTCAAACATTTGGCCATGGTTTCCCTTTGTGGTATTCCTGATATAGATATTGATTGCTGTGCTTGTGACTGAAGTGGTAGCTCTAAGATCTGTAAATGTCCGTATATATCTCAGTAGAGACTCAGCTTGTATCAGAGTCATGTAATTTGTGGATTTGACATACAACATGCATCAAACGGTAGGTTGAATTTGTCTGATAAAACCTCACATTTTGACAATAATAGACTTGCACAATGAAAACAAATGAAAAATCTCAAGAACTCAGGTATGGTTAAGTATCCTTCCTCATGCTGTTATTGAGGAGAAAATCAACCATCAACTCCAGCAAGCCTGAGTGCAAGATTCCAGCATCAAAATACAGACTTTCAAACTGTTGCTATCACATCTGCTATGAGCACTAATTCCACTTGGGAAAAAAAAAAAAAGGTATCAATATTTTCTTGCCAAGAACTGGAAACTTTATTATATAGAAATGTCCAGTTAGTTCTCCAATGTTTAATAATTAAGTGGAATTGTGCTAACTTGGAATGTAAGTGAAACAACGCATTTCTTGGAACCTGAGCCAAAGCCTGTGAAAATAAATGGAAATGCTCCTATTTATGTAAGTGGACTTTGGAGCAGAGCCTGCACAATCACCTGAGAAGCAATTTGCTACCTGACTTTGTATTCTGAGAAGACTGTTAAAAATGCAGTGTGTGGTGTGCTCAGCTGACCACCTGACTTCACAGAAGGGATGCTTACCAGCATTAAAGCTTTCTGTTCAGGGCCCATTATTTTAAGTCATATTTTAATTAAAAAGCAATGTGAAATAACTTTGGGGAGAAATTGACATTACTTTCAGTGTTTAAAATACCATCTGATGGGATTAGAGCTCTATGAAGTGTGCTACCATAAAAGTGATCATTATTTTCTGAGCTGATTCTTGATTACTGAGCCATTAAAGTACACATTCTTAAATCACTTTTTTAAATTGCACTTTATACATTAGAGTATCTTGATAAAAATTACTCTAAGTAGCACTTCAGAGGAGCACCAATTAGCTCATTTTCTGTGACACCTTTACATAAACTTTAATTCATACACTCATGAAGTAGCACATATTTCACAAACAATGTGTATGTTCACATAACATGCAGAATTTTACTATACTCTAAGAAAGCTGTGGTTCTAAGGTCCCTTTAAGAATAGAAATTAAAAGTGGACCTGAAAATGCACATGTAGAATCTCAAGACTAAAAATTAATTTTATTAACAACTGGTTTGAAATCAAAGCAGTACCATCTAGATGAGTGGGGGAGTCTACTATGGGAAAGGTATTTCACCATTTCACTTTCAAAGTTCAACTCATTTATCCAGATCAAAAATGCACAGATAAAGCTTGTGACGTAGGCAGTTTGAAAATGTTTCACATCTCACTGTGTTTTCTGCCTTTCTAGTCGTTCTGTAAAGCTTATTGTGACAAATTATGCTGGGATTCTCAGTATGTTCTATCCTAGAGAGCAGGAGTCCCCTCAAACCCTCTGATGTTTTCCAGGTGAAGATACTGGTGAAGATACTTCCCTCGAAGCTTTTATCAGTGCTCAGTTTAGTTATTATACTACTTCCATCAAAATATAATCATACATGTAATCAGAGGATTCTCATGACAGATGAAAAGGCCAAATGAATTCTTAATTAATCCAAAGAATCTGCAAGGACAAACAATATATTTTAACCCCGGACAGTTTCTTCTTTCTTGATACTGTATTTAGTCTGTTGTTAGGCAGAGTCCTTGCTTGGGCAGCTGGCCAGGTCAGAGTTTTGAAGTACAGTCTTTTTTCATTAAAATTTGCTTTTATTGGGGAGCTTATTTTATGGGAGTGAGAGAGTAGGGGGAGTGTGAGAGGGGTGTTAATTTTGTTAATAACTTTTTTTGTACTAGCATACTAGATACTGAAATAACTCTTAAGCCAGATCCTACAAAATGAGAAGACTCCTAAGATTTAAGAACTTTGCCTAAGCAATATTAAAATCTACAAAATTCATCTCATTTTGGGCTAGTAGCAATGGGGAAGGCTGTGCCAGCCATAGAAGAGTGAAGACCAAATTGTTTTGTTGTTTGGGTTTTTTTACCTCACCCCAATATTGCAATATTAAAATCTAAAAAATTCAATTTTTAGTAGCAATGGGGAAGGCTTTGAAGACCAAATTGTTTTGTTGTTTGGGTTTTTTTACCTCACCCCAATATTGCAATTTAAGCTCTTCAGGTCATGGCATAGATTTCTGATAGCTTTAATAGTGCGGGGTTTAGTTGTTTTACTATAGAAATTCAATTGTGTTAGTCTATTACCTTTGGTCACCTCAAGGAGTAATATTCCTGAGCACATAACTGATTCTTACCAGTTACCACTTCACAGAATTAATGATCTAGAAGCATATTCAAAGATCAACAATCGTGTAGTCTAATTGCGATCCAGAAAAAGTGTGTTAAAATTTCCTTGCAAATCTAGATTCTGCCCTCTCTCTTCCACTCTTGCTATTGATCTAATGTAGTATTGTTGTACTCTGAGTAATACCAAGACACAAATTTGCTGAGAAAAGTAGGTGTAATTGGTGAATTACTGTGTTCTTGTGAAATCTCTGGCTACTGACAATAACCTAATGCATGTCATCTAAGACTCAAATTAAAATACAGTTGCAACCATGTAATATGCAAAATCACCCTTTGGTTTAGTATACTGTTTAAAAGGTTGACTCTTAAGAACTCAGATTAACTATTCTAAATTATGTTGAGGGGAAATTTCTCACTGACTTCACTGAAACCCCCAAGAACTACCAGTGTGCACTTTGGAAAACTCTGTATGAAACAACAGTGTCAAACTGTTATTTTTAAGATCTGAAGTTTTTAAATTGAATTATAATATTTGCATTGGAAAAAGAATGTGATGACATTTTTTGGAAAGTAAAGGAGAGTAAGGAATGCAATGGCTTAGGAAATATATAATGACAACTCGGTGCAAGTATAATATGTTTGAAAATATTTGGTGTTTGCAGAGTAATTATTTAATATTTAGGGTCATGTAAAGAAAGAAACTAGCTTTTTGCTTGAAATCATCTGACTGATTTGCATTGATGTCATGATAACATACTTCAAAGGTTGATGCCTGTGAACAGTCCAAGGACACAAGCCTTGTGACTCTACTACATATTGCTGGAGGCCATTCCAATTGTTCCCATTGTAATGTAGGGAGTCTTCTATTTAATTTCTTTTTCAACTGTTGATCTCCAAAGACTGTTGTTTGCATCTGTTCATTAAATTGCAAACTCAGCTGTGAAAATGGGTTTTATGGTGTCCTTTTATTATGGTCCCATTTAGAATTGGAGCTGAGCACAAACATGATAAATATTTTTCTTTGTGGAGGCACACACTGTTGGAGAGCCATTGAAATAACATGAAACTGGGATTGTTTGTTTATGAGATCAGATTCATTCATTACTTTGGTAAGGAGCTGTGAAATGTAAATCTCGCATTCCACTGGACAATACCACCACCAGCTTGAACTCATTTAGAGGTGTGATGTTCCATTCAAAGGATGGCTGTTAATTTGATTGACCAAATTTTGGAATTGCGGTAGCATTGATATTCAGGAATGCTTCTGAATTGCTTTACTTCTAAAAGTTTTGCTTATCTTTGGGAGGGAAAAGGGTTCAAGCTTTATATTACAGTATTGCTATTTTGAAAAATACGTAGTTTTATTGTTGTTATTCCTTAGCTTTCGTCTGTATCACATTTTCCCATCTTTCTCAGAGAGTGTGTGTGTGTGTAGGGGTATAAAGAATGGATGTAATCATATTCCTTAGAACCAATATTCATTTTCTTACATATGTTTGCACTTTTGTACATTTTACACTGGTGGAATTTAATTTTTTTATCAAGATTTTGATCAGTTAGAGAGCAAATATTTAGTACTCATGTATAGACATTATAAAATAACTATTTAAGCTATCTGAAATAACATTTTAGAAAGTGTTTTTTTCATTTAGTAACTGAAACTTCAGTGGTTGAAGGAATATTATGGAATTGAGTAAATTCTTTAGACAAGACTATTTAAAGCCCAGCCTGGCTTATAATATGCATGAATAAGAATAAAAGCAGCCAAAAACTGGAGTCTGATCTTATTAAAAATTATTACTGGTTTCATATAAGATTCCTCAATTAGACTAACAACTCAGTGTGAAACATTGTGTTTTTAACAAGTGGGGATTCAGCACTTTTCTAAAATTTCATGGCTTATTCCTGTTTGTTTTGAACTGGCACCTAAAAACCAGGTACCCAGAGCCTCTAGTTAGGTAAAGCCCAGATCTCTAATGCTGTCTATATACCTGTGTGTTGTCACTTCCAAGTATTTTGCTTTATGAGGAAAGAGAATAAACTTCTCTTTATCCCTAGACCTGATTTGTCAGGTCTTAAATAGGAAACCCATCAGATTCATTTTGTGACAACTGAATT
>NW_026914189.1:0-9470 GCF_034315485.1 Pezoporus occidentalis
GTGACTGCGTGCTGAACAGGTCCAGCACCAGCTTTCAATCCTCGCTCTTCTGCTGTGGGAGCAGAGGCCAAACGTTCATGCTGTACTCACTGTGCTGCTGGGCAGCTGAAAGCGACCAGCTGAGAATTTGGATTCAAATGGACTTTTAGGTATGAAACCGAGGAGAGACTGCAATGATGGTGACACCGTTGCAAAGCAGCCTGTGTGCTGAAGAGGCCCAGCACCAGCTTTCCCTGCTGGTTCTTCTGCTGTGGGAGCAGATGCCACTGTTCATTCTGTGCTGACTGTGTTGCTGCGCAGCAGAGAGCAGGCTCTGGACTGATTCCATTCAAATGCTTTTCCTGTATGAAAGGGAGCAGTGAAAGCAACGATGGATGCACCAATGTAAAGGTGATTGTGTGCTGAACAGGTCCAGCACCAGCTTTCCCTCCTGGCTCTTCTGCTGTGGGAGCAGAGGCCAAACATTCGTGCTGTACTCACTGTGCTGCCTGCAGCTGAGAGCGACCAGCTGAGAATTTGGATTCAAATGGAGTTTTAGGTATGAAACCGAGGAGAGACTGCAATGATGGTGACACCGTTGCAAAGCAGCCTGTGTGCTGAAGGGGCCCAGGACTAGATTTTCCTGCTGGTTCTTCTGCTGTGGGAGCAGATGCCACTGTTCATTCTGTGCTGACTGTGTTGCTGCGCAGCAGAGAGCAGGCTCTGGACTGATTCCATTCAAATGCTTTTCCTGCATGAAAGGGAGCAGTGAAAGCAACGATGGATGCACCAATGTAAAGGTGATTGTGTGCTGAACAGGTCCAGCACCAGCTTTCCCTCCTGGCTCTTCTGCTGTGGGAGCAGAAGCCAAACGTTCGTGCTGTACTCACTGTGCTGCTGGGCAGCTGAAAGCGACCAGCTGAGAATTTGGATTCAAATGGACTTTTAGGTATGAAACCGAGGAGAGACTGCAATGATGGTGACACCGTTGCAAAGCAGCCTGTGTGCTGAAGAGGCCCAGCACTAGCTTTCCCTGCTGGTTCTTCTGCTGTGGGAGCAGATGCCACTGTTCATTCTGTGCTGACTGTGTTGCTGCGCAGCAGAGAGCAGGCTCTGGACTGATTCCATTCCAATGGTTTTCCTGTATGAAAGGGAGCAGTGAAAGCAACGATGGATGCACCGATATAAAAGTGACTGTGTGCTGAACAGGTCCAACACCAGCTTTCCCTCCTGGCTCTTCTGCTGTGGGAGCAGAGGCCAAACGTTCGTGCTGTACTCACTGTGCTGCTGGGCAGCTGAAAGCGACCAGCTGAGAATTTGGATTCAAATGGACTTTTAGGTATGAAACCGAGGAGAGACTGCAATGATGGTGACACCGTTGCAAAGCAGCCTGTGTGCTGAAGAGGCCCAGCACTAGCTTTCCCTGCTGGTTCTTCTGCTGTGGGAGCAGATGCCACTGTTCATTCTGTGCTGTGTTGCTGCGCAGCAGAGAGCAGGCTCTGAACTGATTCCATTCAAATGCTTTTCCTGTATGAAAGGGAGCAGTGAAAGCAACGATGGATGCACCAATGTAAAGGTGATTGTGTGCTGAACAGGTCCAGCACAAGCTTTCAATCCTGACACTTCTGCTGTGGGAGCAGAGGCCAAACGTTCGTGCTGTACTCACTGTGCTGCTGGGCAGCTGAAAGCGACCAGCTGAGAATTTGGATTCAAATGGACTTTTAGGTATGAAACGGAGGAGAGACTGCAATGATGGTGACACCGTTGCAAAGCAGCCTGTGTGCTGAAGAGGCCCAGCACTAGCTTTCCCTGCTGGTTCTTCTGCTGTGGGAGCAGATGCCACTGTTCATTCTGTGCTGACTGTGTTGCTGCGCAGCAGAGAGCAGGCTCTGGACTGATTCCATTCAAATGCTTTTCCTGTATGAAAGGGAGCAGTGAAAGCAACGATGGATGCACCAATGTAAAGGTGATTGTGTGCTGAACAGGTCCAGCACCAGCTTTCAATCCTGGCTCTTCTGCTGTGGGAGCAGAAGCCAAACGTTCGTGCTGTACTCACTGTGCTGCTGGGCAGCTGAAAGCGACCAGCTGAGAATTTGGATTCAAATGGACTTTTAGGTATGAAACCGAGGAGAGACTGCAATGATGGTGACACCGTTGCAAAGCAGCCTGTGTGCTGAAGAGGCCCAGCACTAGCTTTCCCTGCTGGTTCTTCTGCTGTGGGAGCAGATGCCACTGTTCATTCTGTGCTGACTGTGTTGCTGCGCAGCAGAGAGCAGGCTCTGAACTGATTCCATTCAAATGCTTTTCCTGTATGAAAGGGAGCAGTGAAAGCAACGATGGATGCACCAATGTAAAGGTGATTGTGTGCTGAACAGGTCCAGCACCAGCTTTCAATCCTGACACTTCTGCTGTGGGAGCAGAGGCCAAACGTTCGTGCTGTACTCACTGTGCTGCCTGCAGCTGAGAGCGACCAGCTGAGAATTTGGATTCAAATGGACTTTTAGGTATGAAACCGAGGAGAGACTGCAATGATGGTGACACCGTTGCAAAGCAGCCTGTGTGCTGAAGAGGCCCAGCACTAGCTTTCCCTGCTGGTTCTTCTGCTGTGGGAGCAGATGCCACTGTTCATTCTGTGCTGACTGTGTTGCTGCGCAGCAGAGAGCAGGCTCTGAACTGATTCCATTCAAATGCTTTTCCTGTATGAAAGGGAGCAGTGAAAGCAACGATGGATGCACCAATGTAAAGGTGATTGTGTGCTGAACAGGTCCAGCACCAGCTTTCAATCCTGGCTCCTCAGCTGTGGGAGCAGAAGCCAAACGTTCGTGCTGTACTCACTGTGCTGCTGGGCAGCTGAAAGCGACCAGCTGAGAATTTGGATTCAAATGGAGTTTTAGGTATGAAACTGAGGAGAGACTGCAATGATGGTGACACCGTTGCAAAGCAGCCTGTGTGCTGAAGAGGCCCAGCACTAGCTTTCCCTGCTGGTTCTTCTGCTGTGGGAGCAGATGCCACTCTTCGTTCTGTGCTGACTGTGTTGCTGCGCAGCAGAGAGCAGGCTCTGAACTGACTCCATTCAAATGCTTTTCCTGTATGAAAGGGAGCAGTGAAAGCAACGATGGATGCACCAATGTAAAGGTGATTGTGTGCTGAACAGGTCCAGCACAAGCTTTCAATCCTGACAATTCTGCTGTGGGAGCAGAGGCCAAACGTTCGTGCTGTACTCACTGTGCTGCCTGCAGCTGAGAGCGACCAGCTGAGAATTTGGATTCAAATGGACTTTTAGGTATGAAACCGAGGAGAGACTGCAATGATGGTGACACCGTTGCAAAGCAGCCTGTGTGCTGAAGAGGCCCAGCACTAGCTTTCCCTGCTGGTTCTTCTGCTGTGGGAGCAGATGCCACTGTTCATTCTGTGCTGACTGTGTTGCTGCGCAGCAGAGAGCAGGCTCTGAACTGATTCCATTCAAATGCTTTTCCTGTATGAAAGGGAGCAGTGAAAGCAACGATGGATGCACCAATGTAAAGGTGATTGTGTGCTGAACAGGTCCAGCACCAGCTTTCAATCCTGACACTTCTGCTGTGGGAGCAGAGGCCAAACGTTCGTGCTGTACTCACTGTGCTGCTGGGCAGCTGAAAGCGACCAGCTGAGAATTTGGATTCAAATGGAGTTTTAGGTATGAAACCGAGGAGAGACTGCAATGATGGTGACACCGTTGCAAAGCAGCCTGTGTGCTGAAGAGGCCCAGCACTAGCTTTCCCTGCTGGTTCTTCTGCTGTGGGAGCAGATGCCACTGTTCATTCTGTGCTGACTGTATTGCTGCCAGCAGAGAGCAGGCTCTGAACTGATTCCATTCAAATCCTTTTCCTGTATGAAAGGGAGCAGTGAAAGCAACGATGGATGCACCAATGTAAAGGTGATTGTGTGCTGAACAGGTCCAGCACAAGCTTTCAATCCTGACACTTCTGCTGTGGGAGCAGAGGCCAAACGTTCGTGCTGTACTCACTGTGCTGCCTGCAGCTGAGAGCGACCAGCTGAGAATTTGGATTCAAATGGAGTTTTAGGTATGAAACCGAGGAGAGATTGCAATGATGGTGACACCGTTGCAAAGCAGCCTGTGTGCTGAAGAGGCCCAGCACTAGCTTTCCCTGCTGGTTCTTCTGCTGTGGGAGCAGATGCCACTGTTCATTCTGCGCTGACTGTGTTGCTGCCAGCAGAGAGCAGGCTCTGAACTGATTCCATTCCAATGGTTTTCCTGTATGAAAGTGAGCAGTGAAAGCAACGATGGATGCACCAATGTAAAGGTGATTGTGTGCTGAACAGGTCCAGCACAAGCTTTCAATCCTGACACTTCTGCTGTGGGAGCAGAAGCCAAATGTTCGTGCTGTACTCACTGTGCTGCTGGGCAGCTGAAAGCGACCAGCTGAGAATTTGGATTCAAATGGACTTTTAGGTATGAAACGGAGGAGAGACTGCAATGATGGTGACACCGTTGCAAAGCAGCCTGTGTGCTGAAGAGGCCCAGCACTAGCTTTCCCTGCTGGTTCTTCTGCTGTGGGAGCAGATGCCACTGTTCTTTCTGTGCTGACTGTGTTGCTGCGCAGCAGAGAGCAGGCTCTGGACTGATTCCATTCAAATGCTTTTCCTGTATGAAAGGGAGCAGTGAAAGCAACGATGGATGCACCGATGTAAAAGTGACTGTGTGCTGAACAGGTCCAGCACCAGCTTTCAATCCTCGCTCTTCTGCTGTGGGAGCAGAGGCCAAACGTTCGTGCTGTACTCACTGTGCTGCCTGCAGCTGAGAGCGACCAGCTGAGAATTTGGATTCAAATGGACTTTTAGGTATGAAACCGAGGAGAGACTGCAATGATGGTGACACCGTTGCAAAGCAGCCTGTGTGCTGAAGGGGCCCAGCACTAGCTTTTCCTGCTGGTTCTTCTGCTGTGGGAGCAGATGCCACTGTTCATTCTGCGCTGACTGTGTTGCTGTGTAGCAGAGAGCAGGCTCTGGACTGATTCCATTCAAATGCTTTTCCTGCATGAAAGGGAGCAGTGAAAGCAACGATGGATGCACCAATGTAAAGGTGATTGTGTGCTGAACAGGTCCAGCACCAGCTTTCCCTCCTGGCTCTTCTGCTGTGGGAGCAGAGGCCAAACGTTCGTGCTGTACTCACTGTGCTGCTGGGCAGCTGAAAGCGACCAGCTGAGAATTTGGATTCAAATGGACTTTTAGGTATGAAACCGGGGAGAGACTGCAATGATGGTGACACCGTTGCAAAGCAGCCTGTGTGCTGAAGAGGCCCAGCACTAGCTTTCCCTGCTGGTTCTTCTGCTGTGGGAGCAGATGCCACTGTTCATTCTGTGCTGTGTTGCTGCGCAGCAGAGAGCAGGCTCTGAACTGATTCCATTCCAATGGTTTTCCTGTATGAAAGTGATCAGTGAAAGCAACGATGGATGCACCAATGTAAAGGTGATTGTGTGCTGAACAGGTCCAGCACAAGCTTTCAATCCTGGCTCTTCTGCTGTGGGAGCAGAAGCCAAACGTTCGTGCTGTACTCACTGTGCTGCTGGGCAGCTGAAAGCGACCAGCTGAGAATTTGGATTCAAATGGACTTTTAGGTATGAAACCGAGGAGAGACTGCAATGATGGTGACACCGTTGCAAAGCAGCCTGTGTGCTGAAGAGGCCCAGCACTAGCTTTCCCTGCTGGTTCTTCTGCTGTGGGAACAGATGCTACAGTTCTTTCTGTGCTGACTGTGCTGCTGCCAGCAGAGAGCAGGCTCTGAACTGATTCCATTCAAATGCTTTTCCTGTATGAAAGTGAGCAGTGAAAGCAACGATGGATGCACCAATGTAAAGGTGATTCTGTGCTGAACAGGTCCAGCACCAGCTTTCCCTCCTGGCTCTTCTGCTGTGGGAGCAGAGGCCAAACGTTCGTGCTGTACTCACTGTGCTGCCTGCAGCTGAGAGAGACCAGCTGAGAATTTGGATTCAAATGGACTTTTAGGTATGAAACCGAGGAGAGACTGCAATGATGGTGACACCGTTGCAAAGCAGCCTGTGTGCTGAAGAGGCCCAGCACTAGCTTTCCCTGCTGGTTCTTCTGCTGTGGGAGCAGATGCCACTGTTCATTCTGTGCTGACTGTGTTGCTGCGCAGCAGAGAGCAGGCTCTGGACTGATTCCATTCAAATGCTTTTCCTGTATGAAAGGGAGCAGTGAAAGCAACGATGGATGCACCGATGTAAAGGTGATTGTGTGCTGAACAGGTCCAGCACCAGCTTTCAATCCTGACACTTCTGCTGTGGGAGCAGAGGCCAAACGTTCGTGCTGTACTCACTGTGCTGCCTGCAGCTGAGAGCGACCAGCTGAGAATTTGGATTCAAATGGACTTTTAGGTATGAAACCGAGGAGAGACTGCAATGATGGTGACACCGTTGCAAAGCAGCCTGTGTGCTGAAGAGGCCCAGCACTAGCTTTCCCTGCTGGTTCTTCTGCTGTGGGAGCAGATGCCACTGTTCATTCTGTGCTGACTGTGTTGCTGCGCAGCAGAGAGCAGGCTCTGGACTGATTCCATTCCAATGGTTTTCCTGTATGAAAGGGAGCAGTGAAAGCAACGATGGATGCACCGATATAAAAGTGACTGTGTGCTGAACAGGTCCAACACCAGCTTTCCCTCCTGGCTCTTCTGCTGTGGGAGCAGAGGCCAAACGTTCGTGCTGTACTCACTGTGCTGCTGGGCAGCTGAAAGCGACCAGCTGAGAATTTGGATTCAAATGGACTTTTAGGTATGAAACCGAGGAGAGACTGCAATGATGGTGACACCGTTGCAAAGCAGCCTGTGTGCTGAAGAGGCCCAGCACTAGCTTTCCCTGCTGGTTCTTCTGCTGTGGGAGCAGATGCCACTGTTCATTCTGTGCTGACTGTGTTGCTGCGCAGCAGAGAGCAGGCTCTGAACTGATTCCATTCAAATGCTTTTCCTGTATGAAAGGGAGCAGTGAAAGCAACGATGGATGCACCAATGTAAAGGTGATTGTGTGCTGAACAGGTCCAGCACCAGCTTTCAATCCTGACACTTCTGCTGTGGGAGCAGAGGCCAAACGTTCGTGCTGTACTCACTGTGCTGCCTGCAGCTGAGAGCGACCAGCTGAGAATTTGGATTCAAATGGACTTTTAGGTATGAAACCGAGGAGAGACTGCAATGATGGTGACACCGTTGCAAAGCAGCCTGTGTGCTGAAGAGGCCCAGCACTAGCTTTCCCTGCTGGTTCTTCTGCTGTGGGAGCAGATGCCACTGTTCGTTCTGTGCTGACTGTGTTGCTGCCAGCAGAGAGCAGGCTCTGAACTGATTCCATTCAAATGCTTTTCCTGTATGAAAGGGAGCAGTGAAAGCAACGATGGATGCACCAATGTAAAGGTGATTGTGTGCTGAACAGGTCCAGCACAAGCTTTCAATCCTGACACTTCTGCTGTGGGAGCAGAGGCCAAACGTTCGTGCTGTACTCACTGTGCTGCCTGCAGCTGAGAGCGACCAGCTGAGAATTTGGATTCAAATGGACTTTTAGGTATGAAACCGAGGAGAGACTGCAATGATGGTGACACCGTTGCAAAGCAGCCTGTGTGCTGAAGAGGCCCAGCACTAGCTTTCCCTGCTGGTTCTTCTGCTGTGGGAGCAGATGCCACTGTTCATTCTGCGCTGACTGTGTTGCTGCGCAGCAGAGAGCAGGCTCTGAACTGATTCCATTCCAATGGTTTTCCTGTATGAGGCAGCTGAAAGCGACCAGCTGAGAATTTGGATTCAAATGGACTTTTAGGTATGAAACCGAGGAGAGACTGCAATGATGGTGACACCGTTGCAAAGCAGCCTGTGTGCTGAAGAGGCCCAGCACTAGCTTTCCCTGCTGGTTCTTCTGCTGTGGGAGCAGATGCCACTGTTCATTCTGTGCTGACTGTGTTGCTGCGCAGCAGAGAGCAGGCTCTGAACTGATTCCATTCAAATGCTTTTCCTGTATGAAAGGGAGCAGTGAAAGCAACGATGGATGCACCAATGTAAAGGTGATTGTGTGCTGAACAGGTCCAGCACCAGCTTTCCTCCTGGCTCTTCTGCTGTGGGAGCAGAAGCCAAACGTTCGTGCTGTACTCACTGTGCTGCCTGCAGCTGAGAGCGACCAGCTGAGAATTTGGATTCAAATGGACTTTTAGGTATGAAACTGAGGAGAGACTGCAATGATGGTGACACCGTTGCAAAGCAGCCTGTGTGCTGAAGAGGCCCAGCACTAGCTTTCCCTGCTGGTTCTTCTGCTGTGGGAGCAGATGCCACTGTTCGTTCTGTGCTGACTGTGTTGCTGCCAGCAGAGAGCAGGCTCTGAACTGACTCCATTCAAATGCTTTTCCTGTATGAAAGGGAGCAGTGAAAGCAACGATGGATGCACCAATGTAAAGGTGATTGTGTGCTGAACAGGTCCAGCACAAGCTTTCAATCCTGACACTTCTGCTGTGGGAGCAGAGGCCAAACGTTCGTGCTGTACTCACTGTGCTGCCTGCAGCTGAGAGCGACCAGCTGAGAATTTGGATTCAAATGGACTTTTAGGTATGAAACCGAGGAGAGACTGCAATGATGGTGACACCGTTGCAAAGCAGCCTGTGTGCTGAAGAGGCCCAGCACTAGCTTTCCCTGCTGGTTCTTCTGCTGTGGGAGCAGATGCCACTCTTCGTTCTGTGCTGACTGTGTTGCTGCGCAGCAGAGAGCAGGCTCTGAACTGACTCCATTCAAATGCTTTTCCTGTATGAAAGGGAGCAGTGAAAGCAACGATGGATGCACCAATGTAAAGGTGATTGTGTGCTGAACAGGTCCAGCACAAGCTTTAAATCCTGACACTTCTGCTGTGGGAGCAGAAGCCAAACGTTCGTGCTGTACTCACTGTGCTGCCTGCAGCTGAGAGCGACCAGCTGAGAATTTGGATTCAAATGGACTTTTAGGTATGAAACCGAGGAGAGACTGCAATGATGGTGACACCGTTGCAAAGCAGCCTGTGTGCTGAAGAGGCCCAGCACTAGCTTTCCCTGCTGGTTCTTCTGCTGTGGGAGCAGATGCCACTGTTCATTCTGTGCTGACTGTGTTGCTGCGCAGCAGAGAGCAGGCTCTGAACTGATTCCATTCAAATGCTTTTCCTGTATGAAAGGGAGCAGTGAAAGCAACGATGGATGCACCAATGTAAAGGTGATTGTGTGCTGAACAGGTCCAGCACCAGCTTTCAATCCTGGCTCTTCAGCTGTGGGAGCAGAAGCCAAACGTTCGTGCTGTACTCACTGTGCTGCTGGGCAGCTGAAAGCGACCAGCTGAGAATTTGGATTCAAATGGAGTTTTAGGTATGAAACTGAGGAGAGACTGCAATGATGGTGACACCGTTGCAAAGCAGCCTGTGTGCTGAAGAGGCCCAGCACTAGCTTTCCCTGCTGGTTCTTCTGCTGTGGGAGCAGATGCCCCTGTTCGTTCT
>NW_026914190.1:0-5478 GCF_034315485.1 Pezoporus occidentalis
GCCCTTTGGGCCCCGTCGATGTGGGAAAGGGCAAGGCCCCGCTGTGTCCGCTCCCTGAAGGGAGGTAAACAAGCTTTCTGGGGGAAACCAAGGTGACCCTAATACTGTGTAAGGCCGACGGATCTTCCCCTGTTTGTGGGCCAAATTGGCTCTCAGCTTGGGCCCGAGAAGCTTGAGTTCATCAATGCCTTGGTAAGCTGGACAGATGGCCATCAGTCGTTGTGCTGAGCCCAGGCTCCTGCCTCGGCTTAGAACAGAGGCCAAATTTTACTCGGGCTGGGGAGACAGGGAACGCGTATATGCACCATGAACTCCTGGTAGATGAAAATTTACACTGATTTAGAATTCCACTTCCTGGTTTAAGCCACTTCTTCGCACTGCGTTGGGGCCAAAGGGGGGGTATCACAACTCCTTCAGGTTAAATGCAGTAAAGCAAAGTGAGCCTATGTGGAGGCCCCAGCTCTCGGCTTATGAAGACCAAAATTCACCCTTTACGTGGGGCCGAAGTTGGTTCAAACCTTAGGTTTGAACTCGAGAGCACAGATGTATTTTAAGGAGTGTGATCCCCAGCTTCCTGGCTCTTCGCAACCCAAAAGTTGGCTTAGGGGGCAGGAGCACCCTGGGTGCATCAAAGCAACTCCTGAAGTAGCCTAAGAAAGGAAGTGTGCAAGGTTTTTGGAAAAACTCTCGTCTTCCTCGGGGGACGCAGCTGCTGGGCACGATGCAGCTTGGGGATCAACTCCTTTTAAGCTTAGAGGAGGACGTGAAAGCTATGTCTAAGGGGCCCGCCCCCGGCTCTTCTGCTGTGGGGAAAAGGCAAAGTTCACCCCTGTGCTGGGGCCGGGCCCCGATTCATTCAATCTTTGGTTGAAATCAGAGCAGATGGGCCGTGCAAACGTGTGCTGTTCCAGCCCAGCTTTCCTCGGCTTCGGAAAGGCCAAAAGTTCGGCCTCAGTGGCTGGGAGGCAAACCCGAGGTAGCTCAAATGCAAACCCTAAAGTCCCGAAAGGATGGAGATAGTGTTGCAAACTTCTGTCTGAACCTACCCCTCCGCCTCTTCGGTGAAAAACAAACCTTTTACAGCGTTGCTGGGAGAGTGCAGGCTTAGAGGTTATTCAAACTCTCTTTCTAGAGTGAAAGAATGGGGGCACGTTCAAAGACTGTGTGGAATGCAGCCCAGCTTTCCCTCCCGGCTTTTCTGTGGGAGCAAGGCAAATCTACCACGTGGGCAGCCGGCAGGCCTGGAGAGTTATTCAAACACTTTGTTTGAAAGGGGAGCACAGATGGAGCGTGCAAAGGTGTTTTCCCACCCCACCTCCTGGCTTCGTGGAACAGACCAAAAGTTGTCTCAGTGTTGCTGGGCAGAAGCAAGCTCCTGGTATTCAAATCAAACCACGTATGATGAGCTGAGAGAAGGAGGAAATTTGCAACTCTGTAAACGACCCTCCCTGCCTCTTGGGTGAACAAACCAACCTTCTGCATGCAGCGTGCGAGGCGTGAAGGTTTTAAATCTTCAGTTTGGTAGCAAGGGAGAAAAACTTTCGAGTGCAGCCCGCTTCCCCGCTCTTTTGTGGCAAGGAAAGTTCACTCTACTAGAGGCTGCTAGCCGAGAAGGCTGGAGAATGTCTGTTTTTCCTGTTCAGTGGGAGTGACCAAAGGGCCTTAATACTGGGTTAATGCCAGCTTTCGGCCCTTGTGCGAGGCCAAACGTTGTGCCCTAGGCCCGGGCTAGATCAGAAGCTATTTGACTTTAGCTTGATGAGAGCCAGACTGGTGCAAATTCTGGTTGGGTGCCGAGGTTCTCTCTCCTTTGGGGACGAGGCAGAGCAATTAGGCGGAAAGGCGTTTCGAGAATCAAACTCTTTTGGTTAAGTAAAGCAATTGAGCACGTAAACTGCTGTGTGCTGAAAAGGGGAGCATTCTTTCTCTTATGCGGGAGAGGACTTTATATTGCTTGGCATAAACCAGACTGCAATGATGGAGGCACCGTTGCAAAGCTGGCCCTGAAAGTAAGGATGGACATAGTGTTGCAAAGCTGACTCTGTTCTGAAGATCACTAGCACCACCTTTCCCTCCTGCCTCTTCGGCTGTGAGAAAAGAAGCCAAACCTTCTGCATCTACGCACTGCGTTGCTGGGCAGCAGAGTGCAGGCTTCGAAGAGGTTTCATTCAAACTCTCTTTCAGGTATGAAAGTGAGCAGTGAAAGCAATGATGGAGGCACCGTTGCAAAGCTGACTGTGTGCTGAAGAATGCCAGCCCCAGCTTTCCCTCCCGGCTCTTCTGCTGTGGGAGCAGAGGCCAAAAGTTCATGCTCTACTCACTGTGCTGCTGGGCAGCCGAGAGCAGGCTCTGGAGAGCTTGCATTCAAATGCACTTTTAGGTTTGAAAGCTCAGAGAGCACAGATGGTGACTCCGTTGCAAAGCTGACTGTGTGCTGTATATTCCCAGCCCCAGCTTTCCCTCCTGGCTCTTCGGCTGTGAGAACAGAGGCCAAAAGTTCGTGCTCTACTCAGTGTGCTGCTGGGCAGCAGACAGCAAGCTCCTGAGAGGTAGCATTCAAATGCAAACTCACGTATGAAAGTGAGCCCTGAGAGTAAGGATGGAGATAGTGTTGCAAAGCTGACTCTGTTCTGAAGATCACTAGCACCACCGTTCCCTCCTGCCTCTTCGGCTGTGAGAACAGAAGCCAAACCTTCTGCATCTACGCACTGCGTTGCTGGGCAGCAGAGTGCAGGCTTCGGAGTGGTTTCATTCAAACTCTCTTTCAGGTATGAAAGTGAGCAGTGAAAGCAATGATGGAGGCACCGTTGCAAAGCTGACTTTGTGCTGAAGAATGCCAGCCCCAGCTTTCCCTCCCGGCTCTTCTGCTGTGGGAGCAGAGGCCAAAAGTTCATGCTCTACTCAGAGTGCTGCTGCGCAGCCGAGAACAGGCTCTGGAGCGAATGCATTCTGATGTTTTTCCTGTTGACAGTGGGCAGTGACACCAGTAATGGAGGCACCTTTGCAAAGCTGACTGTGTGCTGAAGATTAGTAGCACAAGCTTTCACTCCTGGCTCTTCGGCTGTGTGAGCAGAGGCCAAACGTTTGTGCTCTACTCACTGTGCTGCTGGGCAGCTTAGACACCATCCGGAGAGGTACGACTCAAATGAACTTTTAGCTATGAAACCGAGGAGCCACAGCACTGCTGGTGACAAAGTTGCAAAGCTGACTATGTGCTGAAGATTGCCAGAAGCAGCTTTCTCTCCTGGCTCTTCTGCTGTGGGAGCCAGAGGCCAGACGTTCATGATCTCCTCAGAGTGCTGCTGGGCAGCAGAGGGCAGGCTTCCGAGAGGATTCATTCAAACTCTCTTTCAGGTATGAAAGTGAGCAGAGACAGCAATGATGGAGGCACCGTTGTAAAGCTGACTGTGTGCTGAAGAATCCCAGCACCAGCTTTCCCTTTTTTCTCTTCTAATGTGGGAGCAGAGGCCAAACGTTCGTGCTCTACTCACTGTGCTGCTGGGCAGCTGAGAGTGACCTCCAGTTTTTATTCAAATTGTCTTTTAGGCATTAAACCGAGGAGAAACTGCAATGATGGAGGCACCGTTGCAAAGCTGACTTTGTGCTGAAGAGGCCCAGCACCAGCTTTTTTCATTCGTCTTCGGCTGTGGGAACAGAGGGCAAACGTTCGTGCCCTCCTCGCTGTGCTCCTGGGTCCCCTAGAGCAAGCCCCGGAGAGGTACAATACAAATAGACTTTTACGTATGAAAGTGAGCAGTGAACAGGCATGATGGTGACACCCTTGTAAAGCTGACTGTGTGCTGAAGAGGCCCAGCACGATCTTTCCCTCCTGGCTCTTCTACTGTGGGAGCAGAACCCAAACGTTGGTGCTCTACTCACTATGCTGCTGGGCAGCCGAGAGCAGGCTCTGGAGAGCTTGCATTCAAATGCACTTTTAGGTTTGAAAGCTCAGAGAGCACAGATGGTGACTCCGTTGCAAAGCTGACTGTGTGCTGAAGATTCCCAGGCCCAGCTTTCCCTCCTGGCTCTTCGGCTGTGAGAACAGAGGCCAAAAGTTCGTGCTCTACTCAGTGTGCTGCTGGGCAGCAGACAGCAAGCTCCTGAGAGGTAGCATTCAAATGCAAACTCACGTATGAAAGTGAGCCCTGAAAGTAAGGATGGACATAGTGTTGCAAAGCTGACTCTGTTCTGAAGATCACTAGCACCACCTTTCCCTCCTGCCTCTTCGGCTGTGAGAAAAGAAGCCAAACCTTCTGCATCTACGCACTGCGTTGCTGGGCAGCAGAGTGCAGGCTTCGAAGAGGTTTCATTCAAACTCTCTTTCAGGTATGAAAGTGAGCAGTGAAAGCAATGATGGAGGCACCGTTGCAAAGCTGACTGTGTGCTGAAGAATGCCAGCCCCAGCTTTCCCTCCCGGCTCTTCTGCTGTGGGAGCAGAGGCCAAAAGTTCATGCTCTACTCACTGTGCTGCTGGGCAGCCGAGAGCAGGCTCTGGAGAGCTTGCATTCAAATGCACTTTTAGGTTTGAAAGCTCAGAGAGCACAGATGGTGACTCCGTTGTAAAGCTGACTGTGTGCTGTATATTCCCAGCCCCAGCTTTCCCTCCTGGCTCTTCGGCTGTGAGAACAGAGGCCAAAAGTTCGTGCTCTACTCAGTGTGCTGCTGGGCAGCAGACAGCAAGCTCCTGAGAGGTAGCATTCAAATGCAAACTCACGTATGAAAGTGAGCCCTGAGAGTAAGGATGGAGATAGTGTTGCAAAGCTGACTCTGTTCTGAAGATCACTAGCACCACCTTTCCCTCCTGCCTCTTCGGCTGTGAGAACAGAAGCCAAACCTTCTGCATCTACGCACTGCGTTGCTGGGCAGCAGAGTGCAGGCTTCGGAGAGGTTTCATTCAAACTCTCTTTCAGGTATGAAAGTGAGCAGTGAAAGCAATGATGGAGGCACCGTTGCAAAGCTGACTGTGTGCTGAAGAATGCCAGCCCCAGCTTTCCCTCCCGGCTCTTCTGCTGTGGGAGCAGAGGCCAAAAGTTCATGCTCTACTCACTGTGCTGCTGGGCAGCCGAGAGCAGGCTCTGGAGAGCTTGCATTCAAATGCACTTTTAGGTTTGAAAGCTAGGAGAGAGAGCACAGATGGTGACTCCGTTGCAAAGCTGACTGTGTGCTGTATATTCCCAGCCCCAGCTTTCCCTCCTGGCTCTTCGGCTGTGAGAACAGAGGCCAAAAGTTCGTGCTCTACTCAGTGTGCTGCTGGGCAGCAGACAGCAAGCTCCTGAGAGGTAGCATTCAAATGCAAACTCACGTATGAAAGTGAGCCCTGAGAGTAAGGATGGAGATAGTGTTGCAAAGCTGACTCTGTTCTGAAGATCACTAGCACCACCGTTCCCTCCTGCCTCTTCGGCTGTGAGAACAGAAGCCAAACCTTCTGCATCTACGCACTGCGTTGCTGGGCAGCAGAGTGCAGGCTTCATAGTGGTT